>NC_140005.1:12009323-12291823 GCF_964263955.1 Coregonus lavaretus
CCACAAGCATCTGTTGCTGAGGAACAAGTTGTCCGTGTTGAGGGCACAGAGTTGCAACTTGTACCAGAGGGAAATGTTATGCAGCAGAAACATATTGTTGTAGAAGGTAAGGATGGATCTGAAGGGCCATTTCCTCAGACTGGTGAGGAGGTGCCCAGTACGAGTGCTGGGGTACAGGGGGGGGGTTCATGTGGAGCTAGGTTCCCAGGTAGTGGAGGAGATGCCCACTACGAGTAATGGGGTTCAGGTGGGGCTAGTCTCCCAGGTAGTGGAGGAGATGCCCACTACGAGTAATGGGGTTCAGGTGGGGCTAGTCTGCCAGGTAGTGGAGGAGATGCCTGGTACGAGTGATGGGGTGCAAGTGGGGAGTGTTGAAAGGGATGTGGTAGAGGGGAGTCAGTGGTCTGTGGCCTCAGTTGAGGAGGATCAGGAGAAGGATATGGATATCGCTCTTGATACGATATCAGCTGGTGAAGACTCAATTTACGATCTAGAGGATGTAAATGGGTTTCTTGATCAGACTTTTGGGAAATCTGTCAAATTGGCAGATTATTTTGATGTTGATAAGTTTGTGAGGTCAGCTGTGATGTTACAGAAGACGGTGGGGTTAGACCAGTTGAGTGAGAAGAAGCGGTTTCGCTTGAGGAAATGTGTTACTGCTGTTGCAGCAGCAAAAGGTGGTGGGAAACGTGGTCAGGTTAAGAGAACATTTAAATAATGATGATGATTATGCCTCATAGGGTGTTCTATTCTCTTTGTCTGGTTTCTCTGTGGTATCTTCTGCTTTTCCTTTTTCCTTTCTATATGGAGGTACTAAGGGTAGGTTCTCTCAATATTAATGGAGGAAGGGACATGAATAAGAGGGCTTGGGTATTAGAAGTAATAAAACAGAAAAGGCTTAATGTCGTTTTCCTACAGGAGACACATAGTGATGTGGAAAATGAGGTTGACTGGGGTATGTGGTGGGAGGGGCAGCATATACTCAGTCATGGTACTAATTTCAGTGCTGGGGTGGCAATCTTGTTTTCTTCAGGCTTAGGGGTGACTGTGGTATCTACAACAGAGATTGTCAAGGGTCAGGTTTTATTGGTCAAGGTGGATGTTATGTTTTTTTTTTTTTTTTTTTTTGAATGTTTATGCTCCTAATGAGGGTACAGAGCGTATTGTTGGTTTTGATAAAATAAAGGAAACCTTAAGACAGTGTGACCAAGAGGGGTTTTAGGGGGGGACTGGAACTGTACAGTGGATTTTACTGTTGATCGCACCGCTGAAGAACCTCACCTGCGGTCAGCAATTTGTCTGTCTGGTCTATTAACTGAGTTTGAGCTTTCTGATGTGTGGAGAGTAAGGAATGAAAAAGTTAGGCAGTACACTTGGCTAAAAGTTAATTACATTTACATTTTAGTCATTTAGCAGACGCTCTTATCCAGAGCGACTTACAGGAGCAATTAGGGTTAAGTGCCTTGCTTAAGGGCACATCGACAGATTTTTCACCTAGTCGGCTCGGGGATTAGAACCAGCGACCTTTCGGTTACTGGCACAACGCTCTTACCCACTAAGCTACCTGCCGCCCCATGAAGGTCATGTCAGTGCAGCAAGGTTAGACAGGTTGTATGTATCTGAGCAATACTGTAGTAGGGTTGGAAGGTGTGACATTACTCCTGTGAGTTTCTCTGATCACCATATTGTCACTGTTGATATTCACTTGTCCTGTCCATGAAGGTCATCATCTTATTGGTATTTTAATGTTAAATTGTTACATGATGTCATGTTTTGTGAAAGGTTTTTGTTGTTTTGGGAAAAATTGAGGGTTACAAAAGGGAATTTTAAGTCCTTGAGACAATGGTGGGAGGTTGGGAAGGCCCAAATACGATTATTTTGTTAACAGTATACTGCTCTGTCTCGAATTGAAGTTAAAGAGACTATCAGGGCCCTTGAACAGGACATCAAATCTATTGAATTGAAGTTGCTCACTCAGAATGACCCCGGACTAGTCATGAACTTACAGGACAAGAAACATGAACTGAGGTCGTTTCTGCATGAAAGAGTGAAGGGTGCCTTGATTAGGTCTCGTTTCGCTTCCCTCAAGGATATGGATGCTCCTAGTGCTTTAAAAAAAAACCTAGGACAGTCGACATTGCAACGTAAACAGATGGTCTGCCTTCGTCTCCCTGATGGGAAGGTGACCACGGGATGACAGTGAAATGCGTCAACATGCCGTGGATTTCTATTCTGCCCTCTATAAGGCAGAGGATTGTGACTCTCTGTGTACTTAACAGTTGTTACACAGTCTTCCTCAATTGGGACCTGAGCAAAGAGTCGCATTGGACTCTGACATTACACTGCAAGAGCTGTCCACAGCAGTTATGCAGCTCTCAACAGGCCGAGCCCCTGGCATTGATGGTTTACCATCTGAGTTTTATAAGCACTTTTGGGGGTCTATTGGGGAGGATTTTTATGAAGTGGTGTGTGAATCTTTTCATGAGGGCTCTCTTCCTGTATCTTGTCAACGTGCGGTACTTTCACTGTTGCCAAAAAAGGGGGATTTGGCTCTCATAAAAAATTGGAGACCTGTTGCTTTGCTGTGTGCAGAATATAAAATTGTTTCTAAATGTCTCTCAAACAGGTTGAAAGAGTATCTGGGATTGTTGGTCCACAAGGACAAGTCCTACTGTGTACCTGATCGCTCTATTTTTGACAACTTGTTTCTAATAAGAGATGTTTTAGACATTTGTAAACTGTCTGATGTAAATGTGGGTTTACTTTCTTTGGATCAGGAGAAGGCTTTTGATCGTGTGGACCACCAGTACTTGTTTAAAATAATGAAAGCCTTTGGGTTTGGGGATGTTTTTTTTGTCTTGGATGAATTTACTGTATGCTGGGGCCTCGTGTATGGTGAAGGTGGGGGGTGGTTTGAGTTGCCCCATCCCTGTCCAAAGGGGCATCAGGCAGGGATGCCCAATTTCAGGGCAGTTATATAGTCTGGCGATTGAACCAATGCTTTGTTTTTTAAGAGTGAGGCTTACTGGTTTCTCTGTGCCAGGGGTTATGAAGGGTCCCACGATAGCACTGTCTGCGTATGCAGATGACGTGACAGTTTTTATTACAGGGGGTGAGGATGTTACGCCTGACTCCATTTTATGAGTCTGTTATGCAGGCTTGGAGAGTTCTGGTCAAGTCCCGTAAGGCCTGCATGCCACCAGGGATGTGGCTTTTTGAAGAGCCTCTTTTTCACAACTCCAGTCCCGTGTTCTGGGTTCAGCTAGCTTACGTTCATGCCTGTTAGGCGTGGGGTGTACTAAGCTGGGTCATCTGATGCGGAACAGGAATAGGTCGTTGGAGGAGCTGGGAGAAAGAGCGGGGATCCGATCGTCTCGCCTACTGAAGAAGGTCGTCGCTGAGGTCTGTGACTCCTTGCCAGTACTTCATCTGCAGTATGTGACTGACACTTCCAATTCTGATTGGTGGAAGGAGGGTCTGGATTATGTGTTCCCTGCACTGATTGTTAGTGCTGCGGCGGGGGCATTCGAGGAGGACGTGGGGATGCTGCTTTCCTTCGATACCCCGGAGCTGGGGGAGTTCAAGGAGGTGGGAAAGAAGGCCATGTACAGAATATGTGTAAAGGTGTCCCATGCCTCTTCCCTGGAAGGGGTAAAATCGACGAGGTGGGCGGGTGTGCTTGGTCCAGGTGCCTCCCCAAAAGGATGTTGGCGATCATTATACAAACTGCCTATTGATAAGAGGACAGCTGACCTCCAATGGAGGATAATACATGGAGCCATAGCCACCAACATGCATCTGGTACACCTGGATCCTACTGTTGGGGAGGAGTGTCCATTCTGTGCTGAGTCTGAAACTCTGGCACATCTGTTTTTACAGTGTCCCAGGTTGGTCGGGATGATTGACCTGATCACTAATTGGTTCTCAACGTTGGGAGAGGTTTTCTCTTCTCAACTGTATATATTTGGCCCAAAGTACAGGTTTAGCCAAAAAGGTGTAGTTGTGTTGCTTAATTTTGTGTTAGGGGCAGCAAAATTAGCGATATGGAAGACCCGAAAGAACAGTATTCGGGGACAGGGGTCTGTGGATGTGGTGGGAATGCTGGAGGGAATGTTGGCAGCGAGAATAAGGGTTGAGTTTGCCTATTATAAACTTGTCAACAATATTGATCTTTTTATGAGTATATGGGGTATTCAGAGGCTGTTGTGTTTAGTAACTGTGGAGGAGGAATTGGAGTTGTGTATTTAATTGATGTGTAACTACGGTTTTGTATGAGTATTTATTGTTGGGGGGCTCCCAGACCCAATAAAGATTATTTAAAACTCAAACTCTCTCTCTCTCTCTCTCTCTCTCTCTCTCTCTCTCTCTCTCTCTCTCTCTCTCTCTCTCTCTCTCTCTCGCTCTCTCTCCCTTTCTCTTCCTTCTCTCTCTCTTCTCTCTCTCTCTCTCTCTCTCTCTCTCTCTCTCTCTCTCTCTCTCTCTCTCTCTCTCTCTCTCTCTCTCTCTCTTCGCTCTCTCTCCCTTTCTCTTCGCTCTCTCTCTCTTCTCTCTCTCTCTTCTCTATCTATCTCTCTCTCTGTCCCTCTCCCTCTCTCTCTCTATCTATCTCCTTCTCTCTCATCCTAAAACAATTATACAGATGTCTATGGCTCTCTCCCGGGTGTGGAACGCTCGCTCCTCTGGGCTGGATGGACGCCAGTCGTCCGGGGATCCAAACCTTGGCCCACAGCCCGGCAGCAGCCTTCCACAGCTCTCCCCTCTCTCTTCTCAAGTCTATGTGTGCAAACAGGCTTTGCTGTATCTAATCTAGACCGTCTTCTTTTTTTTTTTTTTTGTCTTCTGAGCTTGTTGATGAAGAGGAAGTGGTGGGGGAGGAGATAGAAGGGTTTCAGTAAGATACCAGTTATACCCAGACCCTCCATGCCCCTACAGGGACTGTTTGCCAATCAGACCAAAGGTTTTCAATGGTTCGATAAGAGATACGAACAGCTAAACACCCTACAGGATGTGGCTCTGCTGTATTGTAATGTCTCACTGCTGTATCGTCATGTTTGATGCTAAAATCCTGTAAGGCAGCTAGCTACAGTAGCTTACGCCTGTCAAGCATTTCCCTGTGTTATCCATGCCACCCAGGTCAGACAGATGAGTTTGGTTTCTTTAGAATCTCCTGATAAATAGCAAACAAGCTGAGAGGGAGGTTTGTGGGGCGAGAGAGGGTCAGCTGACTAGTGCCTTTAGAGAGGCTCTCAAACATCCAATTTCTTTCTGAATAAATGTGGCGGACAAGCAGAAAAGAAATAAGCAAAAACTCTCACCCACTTAAGACCCATCATCTTTTCTGTGAGGACACTGGAGGTAAGGGGAAGTTCATGTCAAGTAATGCTTCCTGCTGTATAATCAAAACACTCTCCATATTTCATTGCCTTGCAGACTAACATGTGTCCCTGCTTCAATGTGGTGCTGATTAAATCTTCAAGGACTTCGGCATTTAAGGTGACATACCAAAGTGATATTTCTTCATCATAGCAGAGGTTGCTTCTCAGGGACATTTACTACCATAAATATATAGACCTATCTTTCTTATTTTTTGACTACTAAGACTTTAAGTATACTGGTCAAGTGTGTGAAGGTACCAATAAGTACAGGTAATAAGTAAAGCCGATAAGTAAAGCTTAGCCTGCTGGCTTATAGTAGCCAAACAGTTAACATGTATTTACATTAGCTTCAAAATGATTGAATGCATCACCCAGGGACCAGCTACAGAGGTCCTCCCACTCAGTTACCCTGTAGCGAGGTAAATTCTCCAACACAACACTCTTACTCCGAGGTGTCATGTAGTTCCTATACCAAAAGGTCAAGGGTTAACCAGTGAGCGCGGTGCTGTGTCTCTGCGTGGGTGAATTTGGAGAGAGCGGGATCGATACACCCTCGGGCACACTGGGGCCTGCCGGAATCAAGAATCAAGCCTCAAGGTGGACCGAAAGGGGAATGGAAAGGGGGATATCTAATCCCCATTTAACCCAACCCAGCCAAGCCTTCAGAAGTAAGTGTCTACGCATCCCTATAGTCCAGGTACCCTGTAACCTTTTGCTGGATGTACTGCAGCTCTGTGTGTTTTTCTGATGCTTGCATGGAATGGGAATTGAAAGGGAATGAAACATTGAAAAGAAAAAGGCAATTCCCAGCTGTCAGAGTGACCCTGGGGTCAGAGGCTGTACTTCTGCCTGACCAGCTGTAAAAGTAAGAGCAAACGAGGCCCTGGGATCTTAGCATTGTCTCTCAGGGGTAAATAATTCATATTAAAAACAAGCTAGCACACAAAAGCACAAGAAATATGCCCAGGGCTCTATAGGCGAACGTTGTGCCAAGCGAGTTTTAAAAAATGCGCAAGATGTAGGTAACCCAGCTGGGATCCGTTCACTCAGAAGTGTGTTGATATAAGCAGGTCTGTTTCGGTGATCTTCCCTGAGCTAGAACAAATTTGTGGTGCTACTCGAAATAGAAAGTAGTGCATGGAAGAATACAACGTCTCACTGTTATGCCATTTCATTTAGAAATTGACGTGGCTGATAGAGTCTGAACCAAAGCAGGTCACTGAACTGAGAGTGACCTCGATTACTCAATGTGTAGAATACTAATGAGCTTCGCTGTCGCTTGCCTTTTCAATCTCATTTTCACTGGATGTTGGGCTTTTTCAGACACCAAATAGAGATATTGGAGCTGTTTCTCTCCTTGAATGGCCGGGGAGAGAGAGGATAAAAGATATGTGCTTTATAAAACCTCTCTGGGGCACGAACGCATTTGAAATCTGTGGAGTTACGAAATAGGCTAGTACCTGTCATTGGCCCTCTGCTTTTTCACCACATACAGTGAATTAATGCATCACCAATGAGTGAATGCATCTTATTTCCAGTGCATCTAATCTGTGATCAGATGCTTGTCTCATCCAGAGCTATTAATGGTCTGATCCCTTAATTGGTGAGCTTGCTCTCTTAATGCATAGCCTTCTATATATGTCTGTTCCAGTAATTTAATAATGGCCATTTCATGCTACTCTGACTTTTCAAACAGCTTGCTCGGGGCAACCGCAGGGACCGGCTATTGATTGGAACTCATGGGCAGGGCTGTGTGTGAGAGAGAGCCTGCTCCGGCTTTTTCCCAGACTGAGTCTAACACAAACACACAAACACACACACACACACACACAGAAAGACACACCCACACATAATCAGGTACATGCATTGTTACTTGAAAGCACGGACAAACTGATACACTCAAGTAGACAGACACAGACACACATTTATCAAAACAAATACACAAGATCACCAATACAAGAGTAATGAGGAGTGGACAGCAGAGAGACAGATAAGGAGAAGAGTGATGGGGGTCAGGCTAGTTTAGCTGGCAGTGGGCTTGAAGACCTCCACTCCACCGCCACACGGAGCCCATGGCAGTGCCGTTTGTTTGCACAGGCCGATAAATAATTTGGCTCTGTTGATGTGGATTAATGTAACCTTTGGCCCCCTCACTCCCTCCATGTTCGGCCACAGGAACATTTGGCCCCTGCAAAGCCGGCCCTTGATGGCCAAAATGCAGGGAATTCATATCGGCTTTCAAAGGCAGTATGGAAGCCGTCATGGAAGCTGTCATGGAACTTTAACAGGGTGAGAGGTGGTTGAGAGGCATTGAACAGACACAGTTCGTAGTTCACATACCCTCATCAGGTTATCTTAAGAACAGGGGGTATCTAAGAGTGTTTCTTGCCAACCACCAACGTGACATTGTGAGAGGCACTTCAGAATATCTAAGATGTTTATTTTTTCAATAATTAATCAGTGTATGGCTAAGGGTTCTCATTATTACACTTAATGTGTGTACCCTATGGCCCTTATCTGTGATCTTTCATTCCACTCACAGAAGTTTGCATAATTCCAGTACAGAGCAGAAACATCTATCCTTATCTCTATCTGTGGAATATAAAAGATAATAGGAAATTCACGGACCGGATTGGTTGTCACCTGAGCAAAATATTAGTCAAGTAAACAAATGGGGGAGTGTTTAGGAGGTTAAACAGTATTGTGTGAGTTGTGATAACGCCTGTGACGATACATGGCAATGTATGTTTATGTATGTCAAGGTATTGTTAAACTCTACGTAGGTTTGTGCCTGTGAGGATTCTATTAGTAGGTTGGTGTCTAGCACCAGCCGCATATCCCAGAGCCCCAGCCCCTGCAGGCATGGAGCACCAGACCCATCATCCTAGAGCCCCAGCCCCTGCAGGCATGGAGCACCAGACCCATCATCCTAGAGCCCCAGCCCCTGCAGGAATTGAGCACACCACCACAATGTCTGGTCTGGTCTGGCCACTGCAGCCACAACACAGCTAACCCCCCCCCCCGCTCTCTCTCTCTCTCTCTCTCTCTCTCTCTCTCTGTCTCATCTCCCTCTCTTTCCTTTCCTCCCCCCTCTCTCCTATTACACAGTTGGCAGAGGTCAGTGTGGAAACAGAGTGGGGGTATCAGTTTACCCTGCTCTCACACAGAGACACAGACCTCCATATCACCCAGGCTCAGGTTTGCTGCTGCTGCTGTACTGCCACGCATTCAGGTCCCACTGGCAAGAAACATATACTGTAGGTCATTCAGGCTTTTAATATAGCACTGGAGAGGGCATGATGAGGTGATTTTAGTTTGATGGGTCTGTAAAAGAGCCTACGTTTTCACCTTTATATTTAGGGTTTTAGATTTGGGTTTTAGCACTGATGTGTACTGTATGGCGCCCTTGGCGAATGGCGCCGGAGGAGATGGCTGCCGTTTTACGGGCTCCTAACCAATTTTGCTATTGTGTGTGTTTTTTCGCGTTACTTATAACTTATTTTGTACACAATGTTTTTGCCACCGTCTCTTATGACCAAAAAGAGCTTCTGGATATCAGGACAGTGATTATTCACCTCGTACTGGACAAAGATTTATTCTTTAACGAGTCGGACGCGAAGGATATACTTCAGACACCCTACAAGGCCCACATCCCTGTCATTTGCATGAAGAATAGACAGAGATATCGAGGACGTAGATAGGGGTGTCTTGTAAGGATCCGACGGCGAGTGGGTAATCCACCTCTACCACCAGTCCCATTAGCCAACGTACAATCATTGGATAATAAAATGGATGAGCTCCGATCAAGACTATCCTACCAACAGGACATTAAAACTGTAATATCTTATGTTTTACTGAGTTTTGGCTGAACAATGACATGGATAACATACAGCTGGTGGGGTTTTCGGTGCAAAAAATGCTAAAAAATAAATAACGGAAAAGTGGTGCGTGCATACGTATTCCCCCCATTTGCTATGAAGCCCCTAAATAAGATCTGGTGCAACCAATTACCTTCAGAAGTCACATAATTAGTTAAATAAAGTCCAACTGTGTGCAATCTAAGTGTCACATGATCTCAGTATATATACACCTGTTCTGAAAGGCCCCAGAGTCTGCAACAACACTAAGCAAGGGGCACCACCAAGCAAGCGGCACCATGAAGACCAAGGAGCTCTCCAAACAGGTCAGGGACAAAGTTGTGGAGAAGTACAGATCAGGGTTGGGGTATAAAAAAAGATTCGAAACTTTGAACATCCCATGGAGCACCATTAAATCCATTATTCAAAAATTGAAAGAATATGGCACCACAACAAACCTGCCAAGAGAGGGCCGCCCACCAATCAATCAATCAATCAATTTTATTTTATATAGCCCTTCTTACATCAGCTAATATCTCGAAGTGCTGTACAGAAACCCAGCCTAAAACCCCAAACAGCTAGTAATGCAGGTGTAGAAGCACGGTGGCTAGGAAAAACTCCCTAGAAAGGCAAAACCTAGGAAGAAACCTAGAGAGGAACCAGGCTATGAGGGGTGGCCAGTCCTCTTCTGGCTGTGCCGGGTGGAGATTATAACAGAACCATGCCAAGATGTTCAAAAATGTTCATAAGTGACAAGCATGGTCAAATAATAATCAGGAATAAATCTCAGTTGGCTTTTCATAGCCGATCATTAAGAGTTGAAAACAGCAGGTCTGGGACAGGTAGGGGTTCCATAACCGCAGGCAGAACAGTTTAAACTGGAATAGCAGCAAGGCCAGGCGGACTGGGGACAGCAAGGAGTCACCACACCAAAACTCAATGACCAGGCAAGGAGGGCATTAATCAGAGAGGCAACAAAGAGACCAAAGATAACCCTGAAGGAGCTGCAAAGCTCCACAACGGAGATTGGAGTATCTGTCCATAGGACCACTTTAAGCCATACACTCCACAGAGCTAGGCTTTACGGAAGAGTGGCCAGAAAAAAGGTCAACATTCACAAGGCCGCAGGGCCAGACAGATTACCAGGATGTGTACTCCGAGCATGTGCTGACCAACTGGCAAGTGTCTTCACCGACATTTTCAACATGTCCCTGACTGAGTCTGTAATACCAACATCTTTCAAGCAGACCACCATAGTCCCCGTGCCCAAGGACACTAAGATAACCTGCCTAAATGACTACCGACCCATAGCACTGATGTCTGTAGCCATGAAGTGCTTTGAAAGGCTGGTCATGGCTCACATCAACAATATTATCCCAGAAACCCTAGACCCACTCCAATTTGCATACCGCCCCAATAGATCCACAGATGATGCAATCTCTATTGCACTCTACACTGCCCTTTCCCACCTGGACAAGAGGAACACCTACGTGAGAATGCTATTCATTGACTACAGCTCAGCGTTCAACATCATAGTGTCCTCAAAGCTCATCACTAAGCTAAGGATCCTGGGACTAAACACCTCCCTCTGCAACTGGATCCTAGACTTCCTGACGGGCCACCCCCAGGTGGTAAGGGTAGGTAACAATACATCTGACACGCTGATCCTCAACACGGGGGCCCCTCCTGTACTCCTTGTTCACCCATAACTGCATGGCCAGGCATGACTCCAACACCATCATTAAGTTTGCCGACGACACAACAGTGGTAGGCCTGATCACTGACAACGATGAGACAGCCTGTAGGGAGGAGGTCAGAGACCTGGCCGTGTGGTGCCAGGATAACAACCTCTCCCTCAACGTGACAAAGACAAAGGAGATGATTGTGGACTACAGGAGCCGGTGCCCCCGCACATTGACTCTGCACCAGTACCCCCCTGCATATAGCCTCCCTACTGTTATTTTATTTTACTTCTGCTCTTTGTTTCTCAACGCTTTTTTGTTGTTGTTGATTCATTTAACTTTTTTATTTAAAAAAAAATGCATTGTTTGTTAAGGGCTGCAAGTAAGCATTTCACGGTAATGTCTACACCTGTTTTATTCGGCGCATGTGGCAAATAAAATGTGATTTGATTTGAAAAAAAGACATTGCTTAAAGAAAAACATAAGCAAACACGTTTGGTGATCGCCGAGAGGCATGTGGGAGATTCCCCAAACATATGGAAGAAGGTACTCTGGTCAGATGAGACTACAATTGAGCTATTTGGCCATCAATGAAAAAACTATGTATGGCGCAAACCCAACACCTCTCAGCACCCAGAGAACACCATCCCCACAGTGATGCATGATGGTTTTTTATCGGCAGGGACTGGGAAACTGGTCAGAATTGAAGGAATGATGGTTGGAGCTAAATACAGGGAAATTCTTGAGGGAAACCTGTTTTAGTCTTCCAAAGATTTGAGACTGGGACGGAGGTTCACCTTCCAGCAGGATAATGACCCTAAGCATACTGCTAAAGCAGTTTAAGGGGAAACATTTAAATGTCTTGGAATGGCCTAGTCAAAGACCAGACCTCAATCCAATTGAGAATCTATGGTATGACTTAAAGATTGCTGTATACCAGCGGAACCCATCCAACTTGAAGGAGCTGGAGCAGTTTTGCCTTGAAGAATGGGCAAAAATCCCAGTGGCTATATGTGCCAAGCTTATAGAGACATACCCCAAGAGGCTTGCAGCTGTAATTGCTGTCAAGGTGCTGATGTGGATGCGGTGGTGAAGTCAAGTGCAGGACACAGAGGAATAAGTCAAGATGACTTTACTAAACACCTCTATAGGTACACACAAATAAACGACCTCGAAAAACACAAGAGGCGAAACAAATACGCGAGTGCGTAAAATCACACGAAATGCCAAGGTACCGAACCTATACATGCATGACAGGCGGACAATAACACACAAAATACAAACATAACATAGGGGAACTTATAGGTGACATAATCAATACAGAATACGAAACAGGTGCACTAACTAGACATGACAAAACAAACATCGAAAACATCAAACGGTAGTAGCTAGTACTCCGGGGACGACGAACGCCGAAGCCTGCCCGAGCAAGGAGTAGGAGCAGCCTCGGCGGCATCCGTGACAGTACCCCCCCTTGACGCGCGGCACCAGCCGTGCGCCGACCCCGGCCTCGGGGAAGGCCAGGAGGACGCAGAGCAGGGCGCGTGGGATGACTCCGGTGGAACTCCGTCAGGAGGGAGGGATCTAAAATGTCCCTCCTAGGCACCCAGCACCGTTCCTCCGGACCGTACCCCTCCCACTCCACGAGATACTGCAGACCCCCCATCCGACGTCTCGAATCCACGATGGACCGGACTGAGTACGCCGGAGCCCCCTCGATGTCCAGTGGGGGCGGAGGAGTCTCCCGTATCTCATTGTCCTGGAGTGGACCAGCTACCACCGGCCTGAGGAGAGACACATGGAACGAGGGGTTAATGTGATAATCATTAGGCAGTTGTAACCTGTAACATACCTCGTTCAATCTCCTCAGGACTTTAAATGGCCCCACAAACCGCCGACCCAGCTTCCGGCAGGGCAGGCGAAGGGGCAGGTTTCGAGTCGAGAGCCAGACTCGATCTCCAGGTGCGTACACTGGACCCTCACTGCGGTGGAGATCGGCGCTCGCCTTCTGCCTACGGATAGCCCGCTGCAGATGTACATGCGCAGCGTTCCATGTCTCCTCGAGCGCCGAAACCACTCATCCACCGCAGGAGCCACGATCTGGCTCTGATGCCATGGTGCCAGAACCGGCTGAGTCCGGAAGTCCAGGGCGAACTCCTGTGCGCTCCTCTTCCCCTGTCAGAGGTGGAACAGACGCTCCCCCGCCGCTTTACCCTCTGGGGGATGATCGAAAACAGCCCTGAAGCGGCGGGAGAACTCCGCGTAGCTGATGGTGGCGGCGTCTATTCCCCTCCATTCGGCATTGGCCCACTCCAAAGCCTTGCCGGAGAGACAGGAGATGAGGGCGGAAACACTCTCGTATCCCGAGGGCGCCGGGTGTATGGTTGCCAGGTAGAGTTCCACCTGAAGGAGGAACCCCTGACACCCGGCTGTGGTGCCATCATATGCCCTCGGGAGCGAGAGCCGAATCCCACTGGACTCCGGAGCTGGTATGATGGGGCTGGCCGATGGTGGTGGTAAGGTAGGAGGAGGTGTGGGCAGGCCTTCTCTTTCCCATCGGCGCAGAGTGTCCATGACGCCTTGCATGGCGGAGCCGAGTCGCTGGATCATGGCGTCCTGGCTGCTGACCCGATCCTCCAGTGACTCGGTCACCGCCGCTGCTCCTGCTGACTCCATAGGTGGTGTGTTATTCTGTCAAAGTGCTGATGTGGATGCGGTGGTGAAGTCAAGCGCAGGACACAGAGGAATAAGTCAAGACGACTTTACTAAACACCTCTATAGGTTCACACAAATAAACGACCTCAAAAACACAAGAGGCGAAACAAATACGCGAGTGCGTAAAATCACACAAAATGCCAAGGTACCGAACCTATACATTCATGACAGGCGGACAATAACACACACAATACAAACATAACATAGGGGAACTTATAGGTGACATAATCAATACAGAATACGAAACATGTGCACTAACTAGACATGACAAAACAAACATCGAAAACATCAAACGGTAGTAGCTAGTACTCCGGGGACGACGAACGCCGAAGCCTGCCCGAGCAAGGAGGAGGAGCAGCCTCGGCGGCATCCGTGACAATTGCTGCAAAAGGTGGCTCTACAAAGTATTGACTTTGGGGGGGTGAATAGTTATGCACGCTCAAGTTTTCTGTTTTTTTGTCTTATTTCTTGTTGTTTTAAAATAAAAACTATTTTGCATCTTCAAAGTGGTAGGCATGTTGTGTAAATCAAATGATATAAACCCCCCCAAAATCCATTTGAATTCCAGGTTGTAAGGCAACAAAATAGGAAAAATGCCAAGGGGAGTGAATATTTTCGCAAGCCACTATATAAGGCCATAAGCTAACAAGAAAAAACTCATCCAGAGGCGGCGCCCCTAGTCACCGGGGACTTTAATGAAGGGAAAATGAAATCTGTTTTACCTAATTTCTACCAACATTTGACATGTGCAATCAGAGAAAAAAATACGCTAGACCACCTTTACTCCCCACACAGAGATGCGTACAAAGCTCTCCCTTGCCCTCCATTTTGTAAATCTGACCATAATTCTATCCTCCTGATTCCTGCTTACAAGCTAAAACTAAAGCAGGAAGTACAGTGACTCGCTCAATACGGAAGTGGTCAGATGACGCAGATGCTAAGCTACAGGACTGTTTTGCTAGAAAAGACTGGAATATGTTCCGGGATTCTGCCGATGGCATGCAGGAGTACACAACTTCAGTCACTGGATTCATCAATAAGTGCATTGATGATGTCGTCATCACAGTGACCGTACATACATACCCCAACCAGAAGCCATGGATTACAGGTCACATCCGCACTGAGCTAAAGGGTAGAGCTGCCACTTTCAAGGAGCGGGACTCTAACCCGGACGCTTATAAGAAATCCCGCTATGCCCTCCGACGAACCATCAAACAGGCAAAGCGTCAATACAGGACAAAGATTGATTCATACTACACCGGCTGTGATGCTCATCGGATGTGGCAGGGCTTGCAAATTATTACAGACTACAAAGGGAAGCACAGCTGTGAGCTGACCAGTGACACGAGCCTATCAGACGAGCTAAATTACTACTATGCTCGCTTCGAGGCAAGCAACACTTGAGCTTGCATGAGAGCATCAGCTGTTCCGGATGACTGTGTGATCACGCTCTCCATAGCCGATGTGAGTAAGACCTTTAAACAGGTCAATATTCATAAGGCCGCTGGGCCAGACGGATTACCAGGACATGTACTCTGAGCATGCGCTAACGAATTGGCAAGTGTCTTCACTGACATTTTCAACCAGTCCCTGACTGAGTCTGTAATACCAACATGTTTCAAGCATACTACCATAGTCCCTGTGCCCAAGAGCACTAAGTAAGGTAATCTGCCTAAATGACTACCGACCCGTAGCGCTCACGTCTGAAACCATGAAGTGCTTTGAAAGGCTGGTCATGGCTCACATCAACAATATTATCCCAGAAACCCTAGACCCACTCCAATTTGCTTACTGCCCCAACAGATCCACAGATGATGCAATCTCTATTGCACTCCATACTACCCTTTCCCACCTGGACAAAAGGAACACCTACGTGAGAATGCTATTCATTGACTACAGCTCAGCGTTCAACACAATAGTGTCCTTAAAGCTCATCACTAAGCTAAGGACGCTGGGACTAAACACCTCCCTCTGCAACTGGATCCTGGACTTCCTGACGGGCCGCCCCCAGGTGGTAAGGGTTGGTAACAACACATCTGCCACGCTGATCCTCAACACGGGGGGCCCTCAGGGGTGCGTGCTCAGTTCCCTCCTGTACTCCCTTTTCACCCATGACTGCATGGCCAAGCATGACTCCAACACCATCATTAAGTTTGCTGACGACACAACAGTGGTAGGCCTGATCACCGACACGATGAGACAGCCTGTAGGGAGGAGGTCAGAGACCTGGCCTTGTGGTGCCAGGATAGTAACCTTTCCCTCAACATTATCAAGACAAAGGAGATGATTGTGGACAACAGGAAAAGGAGGACCGTGTACGCCACATTTTCATCGACAGGGCTGTAGCGGAGCAGGTTGAGAGCTTCAAGTTCTTTGGTGTCCACATCACCAACAAACTATCATTGTCCAAACACACCAAGACAGTCATGAAGAGGGCCCGACACAGCCTATGCTCCCTCAGGAGACTGAAAAGATTTGGCATGGGTCCTCAGATCCTCAAAAAGTTCTACAGCTGCACCATCGAGAGCATCCTGACTGGTTGCATCACCGCCTGGTATGGCAACTGCTTGGCCTCCGACCGCAAGGCACTACAGAGGGTAGTGCGTACGGCCCAGTACATCACTGGGGCCAAGCTTCCTGCCATCCAGGACCTCTATACCAGGCGGTGTCAGAGGAAGGCCCTAAAAATTGCCAAAGACTCCAGCCAACCTAGTCATAGACTGTTGTCCCTGCTACCACACGGCAAGCGGTACATTTACTCTGTACCGGTACCCTGTGTATAGCCTCACTACTGTTATTTTATTGTTGCTCTTTAATTATTTGTTATTTTGATATTTTTTATATCTATTTTTACTTCAGTTTATTTTTGTAAATACTTTCTGAACACGTATTTTTCTGAAAACTGCATTGTTGGTTAAGGGCTTGTAATTAAGCATTTCACTGTAAGGTCTACACCTGTTGTATTCTGCTCATGTGACAAATATTTGATTTGATTTGATTATATTTGTGTTATTGGAGGTTATAGCTAGTGATTTCAGCTCATCTTGTTAACTGATATGGTCACAATAAAACTTGGACTTGACATTGTCCATGTATTTCTTCATTAAAGCAGTGTTATAAATGTTATTACTTGCCTTTTGTATTTGTGTTGTTGTGTTGCACCTCTGCTTGGAATATCGTAGCCCAAATTAGGCAGTAGTAGAGCGCTAAACAGCCACACAGACCAAGGAAACACCATTTGTGCATTCAGTCTGATGAATTATTCAAGCCGAAATACCCAATTGAAAAGTGTAAAAGATCCCTTGCTGGATTTAAAAACAGAGAGTACAGCCGCCCTGACAACAAAAGGTTTGACTTCAAATAAGGCCCCATCACATTAGCTAATTTCCATTACAAGTTATTCATTTTAAAATTAGACTTTTGTTCTATCTGTGAGGCAAAAAATATTAACAAATTACGGCATACATTTTTTTACGCACCCTTGTTGATTGGTTTGGCACACAAAGCATAAAAATTAGCTCTGTGGTGCAGTTCTGAAAAGTATTTATTTTACGAAGTTTGTACAGAGCTGCTGATGGTGAAATCTTGTTAAAGTAGTCATGTGAAAACCTCGGTGCATGTTTCATGGTATGATGTAACACTGAGTCAATAGTTCCTATATAATTGTATCTAGCATCTACAGTATGCATTCAGCATATAGCAAAGCAGATCAAAACTGCCTCGTCTTCAAATTGTCAACGTACACATACTTTATGCTACTGTATAGGTCACTTAGAAATGTCCTTGTTTTCGAAAGAAAAGCAATTTTTTTGTCCATTAAAATAACATCAAATTGATCAGAAATACAGTGTAGACATTGTTAATGTTGTAAATGGCTATTGTAGCTGGAAATTGCAGATTTTTTATGGAATATCTACATAGGTGTACAGAGGCCCATTGTCAGCAACCATCAGTCCTGTGTTCCAATGGCACGTTGTGTTTGCTAATCCAAGTTAATCATTTTAAAAGGCTAATTGATCATTATGCGTTTTGCAATTATGTTAGCACAGCTGACAACTGTTGTGCTGATTGTGTAGCTCATTTGGTAGAGCATGGCGTTTGCAACGCCAGGGTTGTGGGTTCGTTTCCCACGGGGGGTCAGTACGAAAATGTATGCACTCACTAACTGTAAGTCCCTCTGGATAAGAGCGTCTGCTAAATGACTAAAATGTAAAGAAGCAATAAAGCTGTGACCCCAAACTTTTGAACGGTAGTGTATACAGTGGGGAGAACAAGTATTTGATACACTGCCGATTTTGCAGGTTTTCCTACTTACAAAGCATGTAGAGGTCTGTAATTTTTAGCATAGGTACACTTCAACTGTGAGAGACGGAATCAAAAACAAAAATCCAGAAAATCACATTGTATGATTTTTAAGTAAATAATTTGCATTTTATTGCATGACATAAGTATTTGATACATCAGAAAAGTAGAACTTAATATTTGGTAGAAAAACCTTTGTTTACAATTACAGAGATCATACGTTTCCTGTAGGTCTTGACCAGGTTTGCACACACTGCAGCAGGGATTTTGGCCCGCTCCACCATACAGACCTTCTCCAGATCCTTCAGGTTTCGGGGCTGTCCCTGGGCAATATGGACTTTCAGCTCCCTCCAAAGATGTTCTATTGGGTTCAGGTCTGGAGACTGGCTAGGCCACTCGAGGACCTTGAGATGCTTCTTACGGAGCCACTCCTTAGTTGCCCTGGCTGTGTGTTTCGGGTCGTTGTCATGATGACCCAGCCACGACCCATCTTCAATGCTCTTACTGAGGGAAGGGGGTTGTTGGCCAAGATCTCGCGATACATGGCCCCATCCATCCTCCCCTCAATACGGTGCAGTCGTCCTGTCCCCTTTGCAGAAAAACATCCCCAAAGAATGATGTTTCCACCTCCATGCTTCACGGTTGGGATGGTGTTCTTGGGGTTGTACTCATACTTCTTCTTCCCCCAAACACGGCGAGTGGAGTTTAGACCAAAAAGCTCTATTTTTTTCTCATCAGACCACATGACCTTCTCCCATTCCTCCTCTGGATCATCCAGATGGTCATTGACAAACTTGAGACGGGCCTGGACATGCGCTGGCTTGGGCAGGGGGACCTTGCGTGCGCTGCAGGATTTTAATCTGTGACGGCGTAGTGTGTTACTAATGGTTTTATTTGAGACTGTGGTCCCAGCTCTCTTCAGGTCATTGACCAGGTCCTGCCGTGTAGTTCTGGGCTGATCCCTCACCTTCCTCATGATCATTGATGCCCCACGAGGTGAGATCTTGCATGGAACTCCAGACCGATGGTGATTGACCGTCATCTTGAACTTCTTCCATTTTCTAATAATTGCGCCAACAGTTGTTGCCTTCTCCCCAAGCTGCTTGCCTATTGTCCTGTAGCCCATCCCAGCCTTGTGCAGGTCTACAATTTTATCCGTGATGTCCTTACACAGCTCTCTGGTCTTGGCCATTGTGGAGAGGTTGGAGTCTGTTTGATTGAGTGTGTGGACAGGTGTCTTTTATACAGGTAACGAGTTCAAACAGGTGCAGTTAATACAGGTAATGAGTGGAGAACAGGAGGGCTTCTTAAAGAAAAACTAACAGGTCTGTGAGAGCCAGAATTCTTACTGGTTGGTAGGTGATCAAATACTTACGTCATGAAATAAAATGCAAATTAATTACTTAAAAATCATACATTGTGATTGTCTGGATTTTTGTTTTAGATTCCGTCTCTCACAGTTGAAGTGTACCTATGATAAAAATTACAGACCTCTACATGCTTTGTAAGTAGGAAAACCTGCAACATCGGCAGTGTATAAAATACTTGTTCTCTCCACTCTATATATGTACACTACCAGTCAAAGGTTTGGACACACCTACTCATTCAAGGGTTTTTCTTTATTATTACTATTTTTTTTACATTGTAGAATAATAGTGAAGACATCAAACTATGAAATAACACATATGGCATCATGTAGTGAACAAAAAATGTGTTAAACAAATCAAAGTATATTTTTTATTTGAGAATCTTCAAATAGCCACCCTTTGCCTTCATGACAGCTTTGCAGACTCTTGGCATTCTCTCAACCAGCTTCATGAGGTAGTCACCTGGAATGCATTTAAATTAACAGGTGTGCCTTCTTAAAAGTTAATTTGTGGAATTTATTTCCTTCTTAATGCGTTTGAGCCAATCAGTTGTGTGGTGACAAGGTATGGGTGGAATACAGAAGATAGCCCTATTTGGTAAAAGACCAAGTCCATATTATGGCAAGAACAGCTCAAATAAGCAAAGAGAAACGACAGTCCACCATTACTTTAAGACATGAAGGTCAGTCAATACGGAACATTTCAAGAACTTGTAAAATTTTCTTCAAGTGCAGTCACAAAAACCATCAAGCTCTATGATGAAACTAGCTCTCATGAGGACCGCCACAGGAAAGGAAGACCCAGAGTTACCTCTACTGCAGAGGGTAAGTTCATTAGCGTTAACTGCACCTCATATTGCAGCCCAAATAAATGCTTCACAGAGTTCAAGTCACAGACGCATCTCAACATCATCTGTTCAGAGGAGACTGTGTGAATCAGGCCTTCATGGTCAAATAGCTGCAAAGAAACCACAACTAAAGAGACTTGCTTGGTCCAAGAAAGGAAATCTGTCCTTCGGTCTGATGTGTCCAGATTTGAGATTTTTTGTTCCAACCGCTGTGTATTTGTGAGATGCAGAGTAGGTGAACGGATGATCTTCTCATGTGTTGTTCCCACTGTGAGGCATGGAGGAGGAGGTGTGTTGTTGTGGGGGTGCTTTGCTGGTGACACTGTTGGTGATTTATTTAACCAGCATGGCAACCACAGCATTCTGCAGCGATACGCCATCCCATCTGGTTTGCGCTTAGTGGGACTATCATTTGTTTTTCATCAGGACAATAACCCAAAACACACCTCCAGGCTGTGTAAGGGCTATTTGACCAAGGAGAGTGTTGGAGTGCTGCATCAGATGACCTGGCCTCCACAATCACCCGACCTCAACCCAATTGAGATGGTTTGGGATGCGTTGGACTGCAGAGTGAAAGAAAAGCAGCCAACAAGTGCTCAGCATATGTGGGAACTCCTTCAAGACTGTTGGAAAAGCATTCCAATATGAAGCTGGTTGAGAGAATGCCAAGAGTGTGTGAAGCTGTCATCAAGGCAAAGGGTGGCTACTTTGAAGAATCTCAAATATAAAATAATAACCTCTTTTGGTTACTACATGATTCCATGCGTGTTATTTCATAGTGTTGATGTCTTCACTATTATTCTACAATGTAGAAAATAGTAAAAAATAAAGAAAAACCCTTGAATGAGTAGGTGTGTCCAAACTTTTGACTGGTACTGTATATATTTTATGTTTTATTGTCACATTCACCGGATAGGTGCAGTGAAATGTGTTGTTTTACAGGGTCAGCCATAGTAGTACGGCGCCCCTGGAGCACATTAGGGTTAAGTGCCTTGCTCAAAGGAACATTGTCAGATTGTGTAGTACACTGATGACAAAGCAAGTCACTGAAGTAGGAAAATGTGTCACACATACTCAGCTGAATTTAGATATGAATGTCATATTTTGAAGTGTTTATGCAGACCTCTGGATTCCGTAGGTGCATAATGTATTAAGAGATACATGTTTTATCACGTTCAGCGGGTGGTAACTAAATTAAGGAAAGTCCTGAATTATCTATGTATTACTATCATATCTTAGATGAATCTGAACAGTTCTTACTCATACTGTATCCTACCTGTCAGAACTAGACAGATTCATGTTTTATATCAAACATGAGCTAGAATTTAACCTAGCAATAGAAGGATGATAATATTTTGACGTTTGTTTCTCATGAGAGAGTACCCTATTTGAATCAACATCCAAACACCATTTCCCTTTAATTGCCCCAAATACAATCATTTCTGCAGGAAAATGTGTTGTAGTTCTCCATTTTCCCCCAATCTTATATGAATAGCCTGAAATCATGTTTGGGTGGGAATGTAAACGGTTGGTTGATATTGACCACCTTATTGAGGTGAAAGATATTGCTGAAGGCTTTATTCACCATTATTACCACCTGCTAACGCACATCTCCATAGGACTGCTCAATCCACCATGCACACACATTTGAACAATGAAATCCTTAGGCCCCTGGAGAGAGAGTTGAAAGGAGTGAGAGAAGTAACAACTTCAAAGCAAGGCCATTACCTGAAAAGCATTGGGCATTATTAGAAAGACATAAAGGGGATTCGAAGAGTGAGTGGTCAGCTTGGGGCATTCTGTCCAAACTACATGATACGTATAGGACCAGGGCAATTGCACGCCAGGGCAGCCCGAAAATATTTTGGGATTGTTCTGGCAATTTGCACATCGAAACATCATTAGGAGGAAGGATGTTTTCACATTTGTATGACAAATAATTTTTGAGAACATCATGATGACAGTGGCCATTTTAAGCCCTTTTTAAACATACTGTACATGCCTCCTGTAAGACCCTACGATCTGTGAACCGTACATGATGCAGATAACGTCTTGGTTTCATTATACTCCATATAGTGTGCTCTAAAATATGGAGATTTTTTTTTAATGAATTGATTCAACATTAAACATATTACATTTATATCTCAAAAGTACCCTTTTTGATTTAGTTCAATTTAAGAACAATATACTCTACAAGTACATCACATTTCTGGGCTCTCTGCTAATTCTGAAGTTCTGATACATTTGATGAGCACCACCAACACAGTGAATGGGAAAATGGATTCAAAGGGACCTCCCCAGCTAGCACAGTGGATCTGGGCCAATTCCGGCTGAGAGTCGGGGCACTCAGCTGAGAGTCAGACTCGGCCGACGTCATGTGGCCCGAGTCTGGCCCGCCTTCGGCAGTGTTACTTATGGCTAGGATGCAGGGATTGAGCTCGGGCCGATTCCGGTGTTAGTTATCTGGCCCAAATGTATTACTTGGGGCTCGGGCTGATTGTGGCTACTCTCTGGCAGATTATTACACGGGCTGCTTTATATTTACATTTTTACATTTTAGTCATTTAGCAGACACTCTTATTGTTATTTTGTGAAAGTTCTAACATTAAATACATTTTGTTTGTGGTATCGTTTGCTAAATGGTCTGGTAAAATTATCAGGAAATCAGGTTATGTTCTCGTTATGTGTTTCTGTGATTGTGTTTCCAATATAACATTAAACTTCAACGGTAAATAATATTTATTATCCAATTTGGACGTTATAAGTAACTGGATAATTTTTGTAATAATATTCTGCAGAAAGGTAGGTTAAAAAGTTATTTTACTGCTTCTTAAGTTACCAGTGTGAAAAGGCAGGTTGCAGTAGCCTAATGTTAATTTATAGGACTGAGTAGGATATCAACACATAAAACGACTAACGTTAACGTTAAGGGATTTCTAACTAAAATGTCTAACTAAATCAGATTGTCTTGTCTGTGATGTTAACTTACAGCAAACTGCTAACCAACCTCTTCTGATTAATCAAGGTGAGTGTTCCCTGAAAATGACACAAGTTTTTGAAGGTTAATGCAGTCACTTTGACACCTACAAATCTCTGCCCTGTCTCTCTAGCCTGCCAGCTAGTAGCCCCAGCTCTTCCTCCTGCAGCCAGACAGCTATTCAGCCAACAATGGTGATTAAGGTTCCTAAGAATGAATGCAAGTCGCTATATATGCCCTTTAGTAATTCAGTTCATCAATGTGTGTTTTAGAGCTCCGGCCCTCAACGTCAGCGTTTGTCAGAAATGACTGAGAAGTATTCAGAGTATAGTGTGACTTCAAACATCCGGCGAAGGTGTACTGCAAACGTGTCAAGATTTCTGACATCTATCCAACAAGAGCAGTCTAGAACATGCTGCTGTTCCTCAGCCATTTTATATGTCCAATGAGGCCACTGAGGAAATGTTGTTCAGTGGTCAGGACTTTGAGGATGAACTGTTTGTGGATTCTTTGATGGACACTGCAGGTGTAGGAGAAGGTGGAGGTCAGGGTGACATTGATGATGCTGAGGAGATGGTTGACGACGAGGTTGAATGTCCAACGGACAGTTTCAAAGTCTACTTGGTGAATTGGGCTCTTGAATATGGAATAACATTAGTTGCGTTAACAGCCCTGCTTTCGATTCTGAGGTTCCATCATCCAAACTTGCCAAAAGATGCAAGGATCCTCCTCAATACCAACATAGGCTACAGAGTTGACAGGGTTGCTGGTGGCACTTTTTAAAACTTTGGTATTCTAAGTTCTCTATCTGGCACGCTTGACAAACTTTGGCAGAAACTCCCAAATAGGTATATGTTGAAATTACAACTCAATTTTGATGGGCTTCCTCTTTTCAAAAGTTATTATATGCATCTGTGGCCCATATTGGGACTGATGCAAGGATTTAACATTAAGAAACCGTTTCTGATTGCACTTTTTGGTGGAACATCTAAACCAAATTCATTGGCAGCGTATCTAAAAGATTTAGTGGAAGAAGCAAAACAATTACACTCTGGCTTTACATTTAAAGGGAAACAACTCTTCATTACAATTAGTTCAGCAATGTGTGATGCCCCTGCACAGGCTTTCATCAAAGGCATCAAGTCACACATGGGCTATGCTGGGTGTGATAAATGTACAGCATATGGTTTGCATTTTCAAGGTAGGATGACCTTTCCTGAGGCTAAATGTGCCCTAAGAACTGATAGGAGTTTTAATGCACAGTCAGATGTGGAACATCACAAGGAGACATCCTCACTAATCAAACTTAGTTTTGGTATGGTAACAGCATTTCCCCATGACTACATGCACTTTGTATGTCTTGGAGTGACAAGAAAACTGTTAGAGCTATGGAGTGGCAGCACTGGTCCACATCAATGCCGGTTATCATCTCAGAGGGTTACTCAGTTGTCTCAGAATCTACTTTCTCTGAAAAGCTATACTCCCTCTGAGTTTGCAAGAAAGTCTAGTGCTGTTGCTGAAAGACATAGGTGGAAAGCTACTGAATTCAGACAGTTTTTGTTATACACTGGGCCAGTTGTGCTGTACAATGTTTTGAGTGCACCGGTGTACAATAATTTCATGCTCCTTTCAGCTGCAATATAAATTATTGCTAGTCCTTCCCTATGTGTTCAGATGTCTGACTTTGCTAAAACTTTGCTGGTGTCTTTTGTAGAGCACTTTGGCCAGCTCTATGGGGAAAAGAATTTGGTATACAATGTGCATGGCTGTCACACCCTGGCTATGGGACTCTAGTTGTTGAGCCAGGGTGTGTTTGTTCTATGTGGTGTATTTCTATGTTGGGGGTTCTAGTTCGTCTATTTCTATGTTTTGCCTGAGTGACTCCCAATCAGAGGCAACGAGTGTCAGCTGTTGGCTGGTTGTCTCTGATTGGGAGCCATATTTAAACTGTCTGTTTTTCCCTTTGTGTTTGTGGGTTTTTGTTCCGTGTTCGGTCATTGTCACCGTGGACTTCACGAGTCGTTTATTGTTTTGTTTGTGCTTTAATTAAATAAAGTCTAAACATGTTCGTTCAACACGCTGCGCATTGGTCTACTTCTCTCCCTGACGATCGTGACAGAAAAACCCACCATACCAGGACCAAGCAGCGTGTCCAGGAGCAGGCAGCCTGGACATGGGAGGAGATATTGGACGGGAAAGGGTCCTGGACCTGGGAGGAGATCCTGGCCGGGATGGATCGCCGGCCATGGAGTGAGACAGTTGAGAGGCGACGGAGAGAGGAGCAACGGCATAAGAAGTGTCAGCGTCGGACGGTCGAGAGGCAACCCCAAAACATTTTTTGGGGGGGGCACACGGCAGGGGCGACTGGGCAGCAGGAGGCTGCCACAGGGCGATTAGGTGAGGAGGCCACCAGGTTAAGGGGGCTACTGGCCCAGAGGGAGCGGGAGTTAGTGTTGCAGAGGATGGAGCTATTGGAGGCGATAAGGGAAAGGGTGAGAAATGAGGCACGGCGAGAGGAACTCGGTAGGCAGCTGAGGGAGCGGAGGGTTATGATGAAACCCAGTCCCGCTCCTCACACCAAGCAAGTGGTGTGCGTCACCAGTCCGGTCCGCCCGTTCCTGCTTCCCGCACTAAGTGTACGGTGCATGTCGCCAGCCCAGCCCGGCCTGTTCCTGCCCCTCGCACCAAGCCTACGGTGTGCGTCGCCAGCCCGGCCCGGCCTGTTCCTGCCCCTCGCACCAAACCTACGGTGTGCGTCACCAGCCCGGCCCGGCCCGTTCCTGCTTCCCGCACTAAGTGTACGGTGCACGTCGCCAGCCCAGCCCGGCCTGTTCCTGCCCCTCGCACCAAGCCTACGGTGTGCGTCGCCAGCCCGGCCCGGCCTGTTCCTGCCCCTCGCACCAAACCTACGGTGTGCGTCGCCAGCCCAGTCCGGCCTGTCCCTGCTCCACGCATCAAGCCTACGGTTTGCGTCGCCAGCCCAGTCCGGCCTGTCCCTGCTCCACGCACCAAGCCTACGGTGTGCGTCGCCAGCCCGGCCCGGCCTGTTCCTGCTCCACGCATCAAGCCTACGGTGTGCGTCGCCAGCCCAGTCCGGCCTGTCCCAGCTCCACGCACCAAGCCTACGGTGTGCGTCGCCAGCCCGGCCCGGCCTGTTCCTGCCCCTCGCACCAAACCTACGGTGTGCGTCGCCAGCCCAGCCCGGCCAGTTCCTGCCACTCGCACCAAGTCTACGGTGCGCGTCGCCAGCCCGGCCCGGCCTGTTCCTGCCACTCGCACCAAGCCAGGGGTGCGAGTCGTCAGCCTGGTCCAGCCCGTTCCTGCCACTCGCACCAAGCCAGGGGTGCGAGTCGTCAGCCTGGTCCAGCCCGTTCCTGCTACTCGCACCAAGCCAGGGGTGCGAGTCGTCAGCCTGGTCCAGCCCTTTCCTGCCACTCGCACCAAGCCAGGGGTGCGAGTCGTCAGTCCGGTGAGGCCCGTTCCGGCTCCACGCACCAAGCCAGGGGTGCGCATGGTCAGCCCGGTCCGGCCCGTCGCTGCTCCACGCACCAAGCCAGGGGTGCGAGTCGTCAGTCCGGTGAGGCCCGTTCCGGCTCCACGCACCAAGCCAGGGGTGCGCATCGTCAGCCCGGACCGGCCCGTTGCTGCTCCACGCACCAAGCCAGGGGTGCGAGTCGTCAGTCCGGTGAGGCCCGTTCCGGCTCCACGCACCAAGCCAGGGGTGCGTATCGTCAGCCCGGTCCAGCCCGTTGCTGCTCCACGCACCAAGCCAGGGGTGCGCATCGTCAGCCAGGTCTGGTCCTTTCCTGCCTCACGCACCAAGCCAGGGGTGCGCGTCGTCTGTCCGGCACAACCCGTGCCTGGGTCACCGGTGCCTAACCAGGTACCGGTCAACGGCTCCACTACGGAGTTGAAGCTAATCGCTCCTGCTACGTCCAGTCCAGCTCCAGCCAGCGGGGCCAGACCGGACCAGGGGCGCTATGGGGGGTTTGTTGGAGGGTGGTGGGCAAGCCCGGAGCCAGATCCGCCGCCGAGGAGGTATGCCCACCCAGCCCTCCCCTGTTTTGCTCTTTTTGAGGCGCGGTCGCAGTCCGCGCCTTTAGGGGGGGGTACTGTCACACCCTGGCTATGGGACTCTAGTTGTTGAGCCAGGGTGTGTTTGTTCTATGTGGTGTATTTCTATGTTGGGGGTTCTAGTTCGTCTATTTCTATGTTTTGCCTGAGTGACTCCCAATCAGAGGCAACGAGTGTCAGCTGTTGGCTGGTTGTCTCTGATTGGGAGCCATATTTAAACTGTCTGTTTTTCACTTTGTGTTTGTGGGTTTTTGTTCCGTGTTCGGTCATTGTCACCGTGGACTTCACGAGTCGTTTATTGTTTTGTTCGTGCTTTAATTAAATAAAGTCTAAACATGTTCGTTCAACACGCTGCGCATTGGTCTACTTCTCTCCCTGACGATCGTGACAATGGCCTTATACATCTAAGTGATAATGTGAAACAGCACGGTCACCTTGATACTATCTCGGGTTTTCCTTTTGAAAACTCCTTAGGTCAAATTAAAAAAGTCCACACTTTCCTGTGGCACAAGTTATAAGACGGATATCAGAGTTGGAACACATGACCTCTGATGGTTGTAGTGACATTTCTTACCCTAAAGTGAAAAAAATGTCACAATGATGGTCCTATTCCACAACATATTACCTGTCCAATTAGTGAATACAAGGAAATATATCTAGCCAAATTCTGCATCAAGGTTGTCACTGGTGACAAGTGCATCAAAACCAAAGACAGTATAGGTTTAGTTAGAAATATAATTTTGATTAAAGGGGATCCCTATGTTGTATATAATGAGTTCACTTCTGTCACAGACTTTTTTGACTACCCAGTTAAATCATCACAGTTGGGAGTCTTCCTTCTGTCAGATATGTCCTTGAATCTGAAATGTGTCAAGGTAGATGAAAGCCTTGTAAAGTATGTGCTCTTGCCATTTAAAAACACATTTGTGGGTATGCCACTTCTTCATTTGGTTGAAGGTTAACAGCTGCAATCTGTAACCCAACAGATATTGCCTGATGCTTGATTGTATTTTACAAACATAATATATAAAACTGCTGCATTTTGGTTGGATGCCAGAGCTGAGATTTTGTTGTTGTTGTAACATCAGTATGTAAATGGTTGTATAAAAAGTGTGAAATATATATACAGTGGGGAGAACAAGTATTTGATACACTGCCGATTCTGCAGGTTTTCCTACTTACAAAGCGTGTAGAGGTCTGTAATTATTTTATTTTATTTTATCATAGGTACACTTCAACTGTGAGAGATGGAATCTAAAACAAAAATCCTGAAAATCACATTGTATGATTTTTAAGTAATTAATTTGCATTTTATTGCATGACATAAGTATTTGATACATCAGAAAAGCAGAACTTAATATTTGGTACAGAAACCTTTGTTTGCAATTACAGAGATCATATGTTTCCTGTAGGTCTTGACCAGGTTTGCACACACTGCAGCAGGGATTTTGGCCCACTCCTCCATACAGACCTTCTCCAGATCCTTCAGGTTTCGGGGCTGTCGCTGGGCAATACGGACTTTCAGCTCCCTCCAAAGATTTTCTTTTGGGTTCAGGTCTGGAGACTGGCTAGGCCACTCCAGGACCTTGAGATGCTTCTTACGGAGCCACTCCTTAGTTGCCCTGGCTGTGTGTTTCGGGTCGTTGTCATGCTGGAAGACCCAGCCATGACCCATCTTCAATGCTCTTACTGAGGGAAGGAGGTTGTTGGCCAAGATCTCACGATACATGGCCCCATCCATCCTCCCCTCAATACGGTGCAGTCGTCCTGTCCCCTTTGCAGAAAAGCATCCCCAAGGAATGATGTGTCCACCTCCATGCTTCACGGTTGGGATGGTGTTCTTGGGGTTGTACTCATCCTTCTTCCTCCAAACACAGCGAGTGGAGTTTAGACCAAAAAGCTATATTTTTGTCTCATTAGACCACATGACCTTCTCCCATTCCTCCTCTGGATCATCCAGATGGTCATTGGCAAACTTCAGATGGGCCTGGACATGCGCTGGCTTGAGCAGGGGGACCTTGCGTGCGCTGCAGGATTTTAATCCATGACGGCGTAGTGTGTTACTAATGGTTTTCTTTGAGACTGTGGTCCCAGCTCTCTTCAGGTCATTGACCAGGTCCTGCCGTGTAGTTCTGGGCTGATCCCTCACCTTCCTCATGATCATTGATGCCCCACGAGGTGAGATCTTGCATGGAGCCCCAGACCGAGGTTGATTGACCGTCATTTTGAACTTCTTCCATTTTCTAATAATTGCACCAACAGTTCCCTTCTCACCAAGCTGCTTGCCTATTGTCCTGTAGCCCATCCCAGCCTTGTGCAGGTCTACAATTTTATCCCCTGATGTCCTTACACAGCTCTCTGGTCTTGGCCATTGTGGAGAGGTTGGAGTCTGTTTGATTGAGTGTGTGGACAGGTGTCTTTTATACAGGTAACGAGTTCAAACAGGTGCAGTTAATACAGGTAATTAGCGGAGAACAGGAGGGCTTCTTAAACAAAAACTAACAGGTCTGTGAGAGCCGGAATTCTTACTGGTTGGTAGGTGATCAAATACTTATGTCATGCAATAAAATGCAAATTCATTACTTAAAAATCATACAATGTGATTTTCTGGATTTTTGTTTTAGATTCCGTCTCTCACAGTTGAAGTGTACCTATGATAAAAATTACAGACCTCTACATGCTTTGTAAGTAGGAAAACCTGCAAAATCGGCAGTGTATCAAATACTTGTTCTCCCCACTGTAAGTATTTGAACTATTCTAAATACAAATGTGCCTTTTAAAGTGCATGCATTTGTGTCTAAAGTAATGAGCACCACATCATTCATATATTGAAATATTAAGTAATATACATATACACTACAAACATGTGCTCATACATATGTCCACAACTAGCATGGAAAAGTAAAAACATGTCTAAAAACTAACCATGACACAAATACACAATCTAGTGGGCTAAATGTGGGACATTCAGAGTCAGTGAGGGTCAGCAGTTACAATCAACACCAGAGCCTGCGTTTGGCTGGTCAGCAGAGCTAGTCTTCTTAGGATACCCTTACATTCAATACTAGAAATGATGCATAGTCATTCTCAATTTACACAGCATGTTTCACATCGTGGACTTTATATCCTTGGAGAAGAAGGAGACTGAAGTTGTGCCTTCATCATGGGTCCAGGATGGCATGAACTACTGGCCCCCTTATACATCCACAGAACGCTGCACGAGGGCAGTGAAACGTCAAGAAGCACCTGATGAAACATGGCGTTTGTTTGATGTTAACATCAGGTACACTAGAGGTGAGTTAATGTTATATTTGCAGTCAACTATTTATAACTGACATCAACCTCCTGAGACAACAATATGTATCTGCAATCTAAACATAATACAGACACATATGAAGCTTCCTATGGCTGTGGTCCAATCTGATCTTCAGACTGAGGAGGAAGATGACCGCCCAACATATATGAAGAGAAAACTATAACAAATATGACTTAGAAAAAAAAAAAAAACATTTCTCAGTGGATGGCCTAAATATCCAACATATGTTTACTTCACTGGTCGTTCTTATGAGTTCAATAACCTGACATTTTTAACATCAGGGGCACAAATACGCAAATATTCAGTGCCACTGAACGTGAAGATGAGGAGCTGAAGGAAAAGTTTCCACTCAAGGGCCAGTCAAACACCTCTAAGTGTTTGCCACCTGCACCAGTTATCAGACCTCCAGAGGACAGAAGAGAGACACCTGGGAATTCTGATAGGCCGACAAGGATTGAGCCAAACATTCAACAAAAGCAGCAGCCAGTGTGGGATCGTAAGTGTTACATATAAGGTACATATTGTGGCCCCAACCAACATCAAAGTTGCCCACCCCTGATCTATAATGTGATTGCGTTATGTTGTTTATATTTATTATCGTTTATAACTAACTACTGAAAGAATGTGAGGGATAAAACAACTGTGTTCTGTTTTGTATTTTTGCAGCAATTCTTCGTGAGATCTTAACCTCCATATAAATGATTAAGCAACAGCAAAAGCTGATTTTGCTGCAGCTGCAAAAGCTCCAGGCGAACAGATCAACCCTGGATGAGGTTCCAGATTTGACAGACCTTCGATTTCCATTCTCCTCGCTGGAAGACTTGAGGAGAGTTGAGGGCCAACATTCAGATCAAGACTTAAAAAATAACCTGGTATGACAAGATATCATTATATCATTCCATGTATTGCTGAAAAGTAATCAACCAAGCCACAATTTGACCCAGAGTACCATTCCAGCTTTCTTCAAATTAGTATTATATTCATCATATACAAGTTTTTGTTTTTCAGACCATATATTTGGGACTGTCTGGAGGGATGACCACCAAGGAGAATGTGTGGAGAATCCTCTCAAAACTCCTTACAAATGGCCTGGCCATGAAAATGAATTGGAGAGGTGCCAATGGGAAACAGGCTTTTGAACCTCTTGCCTTAAAAAGTGTTATCGGTAAGTTTGCTTTCAAGGCCACTGCATAATGTCACAGAACTGATGAATTAAATAAAACAATTTGAATGTCAGCAGGGAAGTTCATTATTACAACACCGTTTTCAAGGCAGGAAGAATATAATGAAGTCATTCATTTTGATTCCAGGCCAAGTGCGACGCCCGATTCCGGGCCGATTCAATCAGTTCCGGCCCCCCGGAAGAGGGCCGCTTCTAGGCCGATTCCTTATTGCTTGCTGGGTCCCTCTGCTGGTGATTTGCTGAAAGTGCAATTTTAAAGGAAGGCTGTGATTGGTTAATTACCTATAATGTCAATTTGTATGTATAAAATGGGTCATATCATTAAAAGTAACAGAGAGCCCACTCTGGAAATTTGAGGTATTTGAATAGTGTATTGTTCCAAACAATATGCCTAAAAATAAACACAATCAAAAATAATACTGTTGAGATATTCATATTAATAGTTTTTATGTTGAATAAATTAATGTGAAATGTTGTATTTCAGAATCTAGATATACTCCATATGTTAGAGCACACTATATGGAGTATACTGACACCAAGATGTTGTCTGTGTCATGTACGGTTCACAGATCATAGGGTCTTACAGGAGGCATGTACAGGTCTAAAAGGGCCTAAAACCACTTCATCATGCTTTTCTCTAAGGAAAATTGTGATACAAATGTAACAAGCATGTCAAACAACTTTCCTCCCAATTAAGTTTCTATGTGAGAATTGCCAGAACAATCTGAGAAACCCAAAATATTTCTGGGAGTTTTCCCTGGTCACGTGTTGAGGAAAACCTCCTGCCCCAATGACACGTACACACTCTACATAACTTCCTGCTTTCAGCTACGTCCCTCTGAGGCTCACTCATGGTGAATAATTTGTCATTAAGGCAACATGTATAAAAATAAAATAAAAAGGGGGAGTAAATATGGATTTACGGTCGGGGGGATAAGGGCTTCACATCATCAGAGCAACAAACACCCCTCTCCACGCAACTGGTACCGGTTCAATAAGATGGAGAGATGAAAAAAAGGATGAAAGCTAATGAAAGACAAACATGAGAGGTGGTAAGGGGTGGGAGATACAGGGGGATGGGGCATGAGAGGTGGTGAGGGGTGGGAGATACAGGGGGATGGGGCATGAGAGAGAGAGAGAGGGGGGGGGGGCTAGTGGGAGGAGAAGTGTGGGGAGATAGTGTTTGGTGTGGTCTAATCAACCACAGGATGCTGCTGTGGTATCAACCACAGGATGCTGCTGTGGTATCAACCACAGGATGCTGCTGTGTTATCAACCACAGGATGCTGCTGTGGTATCAACCACAGGATGCTGCTGTAGTATCAACCACAGGATGCTGCTGTGGTATCAACCACAGGATGCTGCTGTGGTATCAACAACAGGATGATGCTATGCTAACAACCACAGGATGCTGCTGTGGTATCAACCACAGGATGCTGCTGTAGTATCAAACACAGGATACTGCTGTAGTCAATAGCAGGGAGAATAAAATGATCTGGTATCCATACTGTGAGGTCTCTGGGAGGGAGTGCTGCAGCTCTGTGCCAAATCATGGTTATTTACTAGCTTAACTTAAAAGCACACCTGTGGTAACTGCCGACGTTAATGCAGTAAAGGTTGGATGAAGTTTTGGACACGTTTGGTGCAGATGTGCCTTGTCGTAATGCTAAAATCGGCATTCAAACAAACCTACTCAGTGGCCGAGTCTACCAGCAGCAATGGTGTGTTCACGCCCCATCCCCAGTTCATCTGGTGGGTAGGGATACCTGGACGGATTTCTCTGTGTAGGAACATCGACTTTCGCAACATGAATGGAAACAATTCCAGACTCATGAGAGAGCCTTCAGAAAAAGAAAACAAACGTTGTCTCCTCCAGGGATCCAGGGAAATGGAATAGAGTGGCAGCTATTCTGAGGAAGCTGTGCTAGCTTTCTACAGGAACGGCATCTTTTGTGTGTGTGTGTGTGTGTGTGTGTGTCTGTGTGTGTGTGTGTGTCTGTGTGGGAGCGTCTGTGTGTCGGATTGCAAAGCCAACAGGCTGCCTTGTTTGTGCCAAGTCCTGTACTGTAGCTCACTGTAGTCCAGTGCAGTGTTAGTGTACATATTACACAGTGTCCTGTACTGTAGCTCACTGTAGTCCAGTGCAGTGTTAGTGTACATATTACACAGTGTCCTGTACTGTAGCTCACCGTAGTCCAGTGCAGAGTTAGTGTACATATTACACAGTGTCCTGTACTGTAGCTCACTGTAGTGCAGTGCAGTGTTAGTGTACATATTGCACAGTGTCCTGTACTGTAGCTCACTGTAGTCCAGTGCAGTGTTAGTGTACATATTACACAGTGTCCTGTACTGTAGCTCACTGTAGTCCAGTGCAGTGTTAGTGTACATATTACACAGTGTCCTGTACTGTAGCTCACTGTAGTCCAGTGCAGTGTTAGTGTACATATTACACAGTGTCCTGTACTGTAGCTCACTGTAGTCCAGTGCAGTGTTAGTGTACATATTACACAGTGTCCTGTACTGTAGCTCACTGTAGTCCAGTGCAGTGTTAGTGTACATATTACACAGTGTCCTGTACTGTAGCTCACTGTAGTCCAGTGCAGTGTTAGTGTACATATTACACAGTGTCCTGTACTGTAGCTCACTGTAGTCCAGTGCAGTGTTAGTGTACATATTACACAGTGTCCTGTACTGTAGCTCACCGTAGTCCAGTGCAGAGTTAGTGTACATATTACACAGTGTCCTGTACTGTAGCTCACTGTAGTCCAGTGCAGTGTTAGTGTACATATTACACAGTGTCCTGTACTGTAGCTCACTGTAGTCCAGTGCAGTGTTAGTGTACATATTACACAGTGTCCTGTACTGTAGCTCACTGTAGTCCAGTGCAGTGTTAGTGTACATATTATTGTAGATGTCCTGTACTGTAGCAGAGAACACATGCAAGCTCGCCTGGAGTAGTAGAGCATAGTATGCATGTACCCCACAGGTACTAGTACTGGTATACTGTGTTCCAATGCAGCAGCTTCAGATCAGAACTACACTATAGACTGTACGTACAGTTAGAATGAAGCAGCTCAGTGAGATCATGTTTGTGGTTACAATACAGACATGTGGAAAGAAAGGACTTCATCACAATGCCTGAGATGTTGATAATTTGATTACTGTCACAGGGTCATCATGTAAGTCTTAAACAAGCCTGTTGAGGTAATCCTGCTACAATGAAACAGGTTGCAATACAGACACACGAACGGATGATGATCATTTGATTACTGTCACATGGTCATCATTTAAGTCTTAATCCTAGACTATTTAGGAATATAATATCATGCTACTGACAACATGGATAGCAAACCTTATTGCAATAACCATGCAACTCCTAAACACAATTGTTAGTTCTAGCTGTTGAGTTAGACCAGAAGGAAGCAGTAGTGTGTGGCAGATGCAGAAGGCTGTTTGTGCTGTGATGATGTCAGTAAATAGTGCATCTATTTCACTATTGGCTCAGCTAATAGAACACAGGCAGTCATTCTTTTTTTCCTGGATGCGGTTCAGCTTTTGGCCCTCAAGTCAAATCCCCCCTCTGTGCTGTAAGGGGGAGGGGAGGGGGGGGGGGTGTCCCTGTGTGTGTATGTGTGTCCATGTGTGCATGTCTCTGTGTGTGTGTGTGTGTGTGTGTGTGTGCATCTCTCTCTCTCTCTCTCTCTCTCTCTCTCTCTCTCTCTCTGTGTGTGTGTGTGTGTGTGTGCGTGTGTGTCTCTGTATGTAAGCACTTACCTGTTTTGAAGGGTCCTCTCCTTCTGTTTCATTCCATTCCCCCTCTCAGTCTGTCCCGCTCTCTCCTCTCTCTTTCTCTTTCTCTCTCTCTCCCTCCTCTCTCTCTCTCCCTCCTGTCTCTCTCTTTTTCTCTTCCTCCTCTCTCTCTTTCTCTTTTGATATCCCCAGTCCTTTCTAACCAAAATGAAATAGCACTGTAGCCTATACTCTAAATGCACTGAACACCTCACTTAGTTACCATTGTCTTATCTGTCAAAGCAACAATCTCTTTAATTTTGCTATGTTTGGTACATTATGTGCACTTCACACTAACATAGGTCCTGCTGTCTGAGGCCTTAGTTCGGTATAGTACACTCTGACAGGGTTGAAACATAGTGGCTGTGTGATTCATGTTCCTGCTGTCTTCTAATTGAGGAGATAAGATCAGCTTGTGTATTAATGGAAAACAAATTACCTGACTGGAGGTATTACTGCTGCTATTCCGCAGGTAAAGCATGCCTCAGCCAGTGTCACTGCCTCAACCAAACCCTTAATCTTCCGTCATTAGAGCCAGAATGAAGTTATGTTTCCCATTCTCCTCTTCTCCTCTCATTTCTATGGTGGCCTTGTTTTTATTTTACCTTTATTTTAACAGGGAGTTAGAGACCAAGGTCTCTTTTACAGATGAGCCTGTATACACATCAAACACATCAATATACACTATACAGCAATATACACATCAATATACACATCAATTTACACATCACTATACACATCACTATACACATCACTATTGTAGTGGCTTCCTTTCCTCTTTCCCATAGCCACTGCCCTAGCCTGAAGCGGGGTTGTTTCGGACGCATACAGTCCACACTCAACGTTTCCAAACGGCCAAACATTCAATGAGATCCAGGGATATAGTGCAACAGAAAATGTTTATTCTTCTTATCTAACAAAAAGGTATTCTCCAATCAACTTAAAGCAGAGATTGCTTGAAATGCAAATACATAATATAATATGACCTGTCTGTCTGTATTTCTGTATGTCTATATGGTCAAAAAACTATACCGCTCCCGCATCTAGCAAGGACTCCTCCCCCCGAAGGCCCAACTTCCTGCCTTTATACTAACACAATTAACACAGTACAATGAATGGGCAAGAGGGGGGGCCAAAAACTGAGTTACACTAATAACAAATGAATATATCTCAATCCGGTAAATAAATCATAAAGGTACGTACCTAGTATTTCATCATATACATTAATATTTAATATATTTACACAAATGTACATGGAGCTCAGTATGTTCAGTCTTTTATACAAAATATGCCCAAATCGGCTCTAACATACCGGCCCCTAATTGTTGACTGCACTGAATGCACAACAATTACTTAATATTCAAACGTAGAGCCAATACAAAAACATTCTATACCAGAGCACCATTACAGTTCATAGCTATATACAAATATACAAGGTGCCATATAGGAAAATAGTCCATAGATCTCAGTCTGAGTTGAAGTGTAAAGGTGTTCAACTTCCAAAAAATGTCAATAGTTTGACGTCCACAAAATGTATGACATCAAAGAATGTAAGAGTACGACATCAACGAATCAGAGGTGCACGTGATTCAAAGATGGAGCACTGTGTGTGTGTGTGTGTGTGTGTCTCACTTCGTCGCCTCAAGGAGCAGACAGAGTTTATTGATAGGTCTCTGTAGGATATTGGTCTTAGTCTTAACCATGACGCTCCGGACAAGACCTTTGGCCCCTGGCAAAGCCTTCACCACACGCCCCATTAGCCAAGAGTTCCTTGGGGCGGTGTCATCGACGATGACCACAAGGTCACCAGGACTGAAGTTTCTCTTAGTTTTGTTCCACTTGTTCCGCTCCTGCATAAGTGGAAGATACTCCCTGATCCATCTCTTCCAGAACAGGTCAGTGATATATTGTACTTGCTTCCATCTCCTTCGTGAGTATAGGTCACTTCTCTGGAATAGTCCTGGTGGCAGGACTGGCTTTGCTTTCAGATGAAGCAGATGGTTCGGAGTCAGGGGTTCTAGATCGTTAGGGTCATTTGTTACAGTAGTGATTGGTCTGTCGTTCATAATCGCCTCAACTTCACACAAGGCTGTCTGCAAAGCCTCATCATCCAGTACTTGCTCTTTAAGGACTGAATAGAGGATCTTTTTCACCAGTCGGATCAACCTCTCCCATACCCCCCCATGGTGGGCTCCAGAGGGAGGGTTGAATGACCATGTCACTCCTTCCTTCAGTAATTTATTTTGAATCTTGTTGTGATCCAGCTCTTTCAGAGCTTCTCCTAGCTCTCTGTGTGTTCCAACAAAGTTGGTGCCATTGTCTGTTCTGATACTTGTTACTGGGCCCCTTCGACAGATGAACCTGCGCAGGGCATTGATGCAGGAATCAGTATCCAGATAACTAGCAACTTCTAGATGGACAGCTCGACTCACAAGGCAAGTAAAGATCACACCATACCGCTTCACATGAACGCGGCCTCGCTTCACCTCTATGGGGCCAAAGTAATCTATGCCCACATGGGTGAAAGGCGGCAAATCAGGTGCTACCCGATCTTGTGGAAGGTCAGCCATCTTCTGTTCCCCAGCTCTAGCTTGCATCCGCCTGCAGAAGACACAGCTCTTAAGGATCTTCCTTGCTAAGGAGTTGGCACAGGGTATCCAATATCGCTGGCGAAGTCTAGAAAGCATGTGACCTCTCCCAGAGTGGCCAACCTGCTCATGGATGTGGAGTAAGATCAGTCTGGAGATGTAGGAGTCTTTGGGCAGGATCATAGGATTCTTTAGTTCCGTAGGCATAGCAGCTTTGCTTAACCTTCCTCCTACTCTCAGAATGCCATTGTCAACTATTGGATCAAGCTTACAGATTGAGCCGCTTCTCTTGGCACATTGTTTTCCTTTTACAACTAGTGCAATTTCTTGTTTAAAGTGCTGTCGTTGCTCAAATCGAATGATGACCTTTTCTGCTTCATCTAGGTCATCTACAGACAGACTTTCTTTTCCAAACGTCAGTTTGAACTTGTCAATTTGTTCCTTCAGTGAGTTTGTCAGACTCTGATCTGATCCTGGATCAGTTTGGGTGAGAACTTTCCTTTTCTGGCTTAACTGTAGTAGAAGTCTCTTCAGTTTCAGCATCCAGGCAACTGCTTTCTTCAAGCTGTTCCATGTTGAATAGTACTCAATCAGTTTGCTGGTCGGACTCTTTTCTTCCACACATGTACTGTTTACGATGACGTCTTTTCTCACCTCTGGATCATCTGGAGGGATGGAGCCAAGCTCCTCGGGGACTTTCGGCCCATCCACACTTTAGCTTGCAGAGCACTTGAAGAATTTGCTTTGCCTTTAATACGAATGGGGCGAGGAAACCTAATGGATCATAAATAGAGCTGACAGTTGAGAGAATACCTCTTCTTGTAAGGGGTCTGTTCTTGACAGTGACCTGGAAGGTAAACACATCCCTTTCAATGTTCCATCGGATTCCAAGTGCTCTTTCAACAGGCAGCTTTTCTCTGTCCAGGTCCAGTTCTTTTATCTGCTTGGCTTTGTGTTCATCAGGGATAGAAGCTAGCACAGTGCGGCTGTTGCTGACCCACTTGGTCAATTTGAACCCACCTTGAGAGCACACATCCCTGAGGTTTCTTGTGAGAGCTATGGCTTGTTCTTCTGTGGCCACTGACTTGAGGCAGTCATCAACATAGAAGTTGGACTTGACTGTTTGAATCACCTCTTCATCGTACCCCTCACAGTTGTCTTCTGCAGTCTTTCGCAGTGCAAAGTTTGCACAACTTGGAGAGGATGTGGCACCGAAAAGATGTACTGTCATTCTGTACTCCTCCAATCTTTTGTTAGTATCACCATCCGGCCACCATAGGAATCGCAGGAAGTCTAAGTCATCTTCATGGACACGTACTTGATGGAACATTCCTTCGATGTCTGCCATCATGGCAATGTGCTCTTGCCGAAATCTTAGCAAGACTCCTATAAGCGTGTTTGCCAGGTCAGGGCCTTGAAGGAGTTCACTGTTAAGAGATGTACCTTTATAGGATGATGAACAGTCAAACACCACTCGTATCGTTCCTTTGCGCTTATGGTGAACGCCATGGTGTGGTATGTACCATACCTTGCCTTTCTCTCTGAGGAGCTGTTCTTGTGGTACCTTCTCGGCGTAACCTTTTGTTATCATCTCTTCCATGAAGCCTTTGTACTCTGCAGCGTAACCTTTGTCCTTCTTGAACTTCCTGATAATATTTAGAGCCCGCTGCTTTGCCATGTCGCGGTTGTTTGGCAGGACTACATCTTTGTTGCGAAAGGGCAACGGTAAGTAGTAGTGATGGTCTTTGAGGGTTATGGAGCTTGATACTATCTCCATAAACCTACGATCCTCAGCTGACATCTCACTTTTCTCTTCATACTCTCTCTCAGGGAAGTCATGGTTGTACTGATTTACAAGAAGAACCCCCAGGTCGGCCATTGAGATACGATTGGCCATCACCGTAGGACTCCCGGATTCTTCTGCCATGGTACAACTGTTGAGAGGACCATTCATCACCCATCCAAAGAGGGTTTTCACTGCATACGGTCCGTTGCCTTGGCTATTTATGATTTGCCAGGTTTCCATTGCCTTTGGAGCATTTACGCCAATCAGAAGTTCGACGTCAGCATCAATCTCCTTCAACTGAACCTCTTTCAGGTATGGCCACCTTTTGAGCTCTTTCTGAGTGGGAATGTTCTCTCTTGTCACTGGGATCTTATGTTGGGTGTAGACCTTTGGTAATGCAAGAAATGTGTCGCCTTCCACATTGCCAATCTCTAATCCAGATATCTCAAAGCTCTTGGTAGGACTCTCCTGCCCCATTGTGCGTAGCAGAATTTCAGTCGCACTGCCTTTAGCTTGCAACTGCCTCATGAGTCTCTCCGTACAAAATGTTGCTGAGCAACCAGAATCGAGAAACGCATAGGTTAACACAGACTTGCTTCCATTTGCCACCTTTACTTGAACTGGCACAATTGCAAGTGCACAATCTGTACCGGCCCCGGTATCTTCACCAGCTTCCAGTGAAACAAGAGCACTGCTGACAGTCTCCTCCCGCTTTACTGCTACACCACTCATATCTGCCTTTTGAGATCTAAATCTCTCTCTTCCTTCAATGTGCAGGATAGTGGGGTGCTTTCTTTGACAGCTCTGACAGGTCATCCTTCTTTTACATTCTCTGCTTAAGTGTCCTCTCATCAAACAGCCAAAACAAAGGCCTTTTGATCTCAGAAACTCAACCTTGAATTCATGTGGCTGTGCCTTCACCTGTTGGCAGTCGACCAATAAATGCGCACCAGCACAAAATATACATGAGATACTGGGAGCATCAGAAGGGTAGGTGCCTGGTCTCTTTACTTTGAATGTTTGTTCTTTTAAAGGTTTTTCAGAGTCACAATCTGCCACTACAGCTACTGTAGTGGCAAAGCTGCTTCCCCTACTCTTGGACTTGAACTGCTGTTTAAAGTCAGCTTCTGTTTTGGGTTTTAAAAACCTTTTGTTGTACAGGGGATCTTGAATATCTCCATACAACGGATCCTGCAGTATTTTGGCCTGTTTTTCCATGAACGTTACCAGGTCACTGAACTGGGCCCTCAGGTGACTTCTCTCTAAAATATCACATGCCATAGACCTCCATTTTTCCCTTAGTTTGTAGGGAAGTTTTGACATGATCAGCTTTATGTTGGAGGGAAGATTAAGCTCTTCCATGTTCTGTAGGTCTTGCATAGCGTTACAGCAACCTCTTAGATAGAGTGCATAACCACCCAGTCCCTTTCCATCATCGGGTTTGATGTTTGTCCAGTTCCAAGCCTTTTCCATGTAAGCAGTGGTGACTTTGATTTCATTGCCAAAGTGTTCCTTTAACAACCTCTTAGCTACTGCATAGCCTCTTCTGGCTTCCATATGCAGACAACTACGGACCAGATCCTTGGGCTGACCAGAGGTGTATTGTTCCAGGTAATAGAGCCTATCCTGGTGACTGCTTGTCTTATCTTCTATACCATGCTCAAATGCACGCATGAATGGCCTAAAGTTTAGAGGATCACCGTCAAACATAGGTATCTCCCTAACAGGGAGTGTGGCTTGTTTGTGCTGTAGTACAAGGAGGTCAGCAATTTCATTCTGCCTTTGCATGACAGTAGAGAGGTTATCATGGCTGGTATTATGGCTGATACCCGCAGTGTTGATTCTGTGTCGATTGCTAGACCTTGCTGTTGGCTGCTGAAGAGTGTGGTTTACGACTGTTTTCGGAATAGGGTTTGATGGCTTTGTGGTCGGTTGTTGTAAAACTCTTTGTAGTGGGGTCTTTGGAACTGCACCTAATGCAGCAAACTCAACAGGTGATGGTGCAGGTTCCACATAGACCTCTGGTTCCTGTTTCTCAAAATAAGAGTTCATTCCATCTTCTTGGCTTAGTAAATGGGCTGCCACAGAATGGGATTGAGAAGTTGACTCGGTACTCTCCAGGACCTTCAGTTTGGCATTATATGCTGCTATGTCCGTTTCCAGTGCCATTTTTTCCATCCTAACATTCAGTTGAGCTTTCTCCAGTTCCAATGCATGCTTGTCTTGTAATGATGCTTGACGAGCTAGTAGAGCTGCTCGTTCTGCCTCGGCTTTAAGGCGTTCAGAGGACACTGAGGAAGCAGTCTTAGAATACTTAGTTTTACTTGATATTTTTGACACATTGGAAATGCTGTCTTGTGGTTCAATGAGCGTTTGTGGCTCAACTTCAGCCTTTTTCCATATTTCCACCTCTTTCAGGAAATGTTCATAAGTTCTCATTCTTGGTTGATAGTAGTTAATGCTCTCCTGTTCCTGTTCCTCATCTGTGACCAGCTCTAGCACAGATTCATGAGCCTTCTTAAAGTCATTGAGCACAGCATCAAATGCTTCAAGACTCTCATTCACAGTTGCAATGTTTCCTCCATCAACAAGAAGGACTTTTATTTCATTCATTTTGCGTGTACACACTCCAAGTTTGCCTCTCCGGGCTGCATAGAGTGAATTTAGATGCTCCTCTGCCCTCTCCAGTGGAGTCTTATTTGGGATTTCCTCCTCCATCATTCACTTTTAGTTCACTCAATTTACAATGACACGGTTGTTGGTTTGATTGTTAAACGTAATGCCCCTTTAGACCTCCTTTAATCTTTAAAAACACAGTCATCCATTTCAGCATATTGACCCATTTTGAATTGCACATGTGCAAGTTTGGCATTTTAGATGCGTTTTAAACATTTCATCCCGTTGAGGTTTTGTCCCTTTAATGAAGTTTTAACACGCAGTATCTTTAGATCCTTAAGTTGCATTCGTTGCGTTGATGGATTGCATTTCCACGTTAGGCCAAATATTAGATATATGATTAGGCTACATTGTGCATAGGATCTGTGTTTCCCAAACTTAAACTTCTTAATTGTTTTCACAGCGCTGTATTTTGAATTCCATTCCCAAGTTTATCAAACATTCCAATTATAAGCACATTTGCGCTTCCATAATATGCATGATCAAACGATCGCCTTGAACAGGGCAGCTCATTCATTCGCAGTGGTTACTCATGGCTGGCGAAATCTAGGAGTTCAAATCCTTCCAAGCGAGCTGTCCTTATGGTCCGAATGCAATTACAAATAGAACAAAGTCCAGCGTGTGTCCGAACCGGAGATTTCCTTCCGGTAGTAATCCTTCACGGAGTTTTTTGACTTGAATGTAGTGGCTTCCTTTCCTCTTTCCCATAGCCACTGCCCTAGCCTGAAGCGGGGTTGTTTCGGACGCATACAGTCCACACTCAACGTTTCCAAACGGCCAAACATTCAATGAGATCCAGGGATATAGTGCAACAGAAAATGTTTATTCTTCTTATCTAACAAAAAGGTATTCTCCAATCAACTTAAAGCAGAGATTGCTTGAAATGCAAATACATAATATAATATGACCTGTCTGTCTGTATTTCTGTATGTCTATATGGTCAAAAAACTATACCGCTCCCGCATCTAGCAAGGACTCCTCCCCCCGAAGGCCCAACTTCCTGCCTTTATACTAACACAATTAACACAGTACAATGAATGGGCAAGAGGGGGGGCCAAAAACTGAGTTACACTAATAACAAATGAATATATCTCAATCCGGTAAATAAATCATAAAGGTACGTACCTAGTATTTCATCATATACATTAATATTTAATATATTTACACAAATGTACATGGAGCTCAGTATGTTCAGTCTTTTATACAAAATATGCCCAAATCGGCTCTAACAACTATACACGTCAATATACACGTCAATATACACGTCAATATATACATCAATATACACATCAATATACACATCAATATACACCTCAATATACACATCGATACACGAAAACAAAACAAACAGTGTGTTAGAGGTCTGGGGCTTTATGCAGGCTATCTAAAGAGACAGTAGGAGTGCTGATCTATGATCAGTTTTGATCATAATGATTAAGAGTGCATGTACAGGGAGGACCTGATCCTAGATCAGCACTCCTATTCTGAGATGCTTTATGAATACGGACTCTTGTGTTGTGTAGGCTTTAGATGTGGCCTACAATATTGATTTGTTGTTTTTTGCACTGACTGCCCAATGACATAATTTAGGCGGCCGTAACAGTTATTAGAGTAAATGTTTATAGATGCACAGATTGCCTATTAAAGATTGGACTTGTTTGCTTTAATGTTCTGTTTGTGTATGTGCCATTTGTGAGAATGGTTGGCTGTGAGCCAGACAGCTAGCATTTGATAAGGTACTTTTACACATATTTAAACCATGAACATTCAACAATGAGCCTCGAGCGCACAGCGACATAAACTGGATCTAGATAACTGGAGTGCCGCCAGGTGGTAATGGGAGGAACTGCATGTGGGAAAGCGCACAAGGATACACACACACACACTAACAAAACATATATTCACTGTTGCAATCTGAAATGGCTCTATGATGAGTGTCAGATTTTGAAAAGAGCCTGTCCGTCATTTCCCCCCACTACCTTTGAAACACGCTTTGTTCATCATAGGATCATACAGAGATGCCCTCATCATTTGAATATCACAAGGACCAGCGGCTCTGTCCAGCAAACTTCTAGATCTATAGGAGAGTGACATTTTCATACCAGCAGAGTGAGTCATCTCTGTCACTTCTCTCTCTACTCTTTCTCCTCTCTCTGTCTGTCTGCCTGTCTGTCTGCATGTCTGCCTGTCTGTCTGCCTGTCTGTCTGTCTGTCTGTCTGTCTGTCTGTCTGTCTGTCTGTCTGTCTGTCTGTCTGTCTGTCTGTCTGTCTGACTGTCTGTATGTCTGTCTGTCTGTCTGTCTGTCTGTCTGTCTGTCTGCCTGCCTGCCTGCCTGTCTGTCTGCCTGCCTGCCTGTCTGTCTGTCTGCCTGTCTGTCTGTCTCTCTCTCTCTCTCTCTCTCTCTCTCTCTCTCTCTCTCTCTCTCTCTCTCTCTCTCTCACTGTTTTCTCCTCATCCACTTTCTTTCTGTCTCCTCTCTCTTTAACCTTTCTCTTTCTTTCTCTCACTCTGTCCCTCCCTCTCTCTCTCTCTCTCTCTCTCTCTCTCTTTCTCTCTCTCTCTCTCTCTCTCTCTCTCTCTCTCTCTCTCTCTCTCTCTCTCTCTCTCTCTCTCTCTGTCTGTCTGTCTCTCTCTCTCTCTCTCTCTCTCTCTCTCTCTCTCTCTCTCTCTCTCTCTCTCTCTCTCTCCCTCCTCTTTTCTATTCCTTCTCTTTATCTCCTGCTGAAATTAAATATGTTAGACTTTACTCTGGTATTGTTATTCATTATATTGGTGTATGTACTCTGTTGTTGAGGGAGCTAGCACATAAGCATTTCACTGTACCTTTTATTCCTGCTGTGAACTGTGTACGTGATGTGATATTATTTGATATGATCTGTATTGTATGCCTGCTCTGCATTAGGATTAGGCACAGGTAAATAATAATAATAATAATATGCCATTTAGCAGACGCTTTTATCCAAAGCGACTTACAGTCATGCGTGCATACATTTTTGTGTATGGGTGGTCCCGGGGATTGAACCCACTACCTTGGCGTTACAAGCGCCGTGCTCTACCAGCTGAGACAGACAGACAGGTCTTGGTTGTAAAACTACTAACCAAAGCAGATAATCTGCTTGGCTACAAACACAGACCCTAGGTTTTTCACTATTGTCATTACCAGAAAGTGTTTCACTTTTTTCCAATATAATAAAGCAAAGTGTTTATAAAAAGGGCTAGAGGTGGATTTACAACTCCTCCATGGCTTTGTTTGGAGCCACTGGACCAAGAAGGAAGGAGTCTTTGCCCTCCTCACTTTCCACCCAAAAACCTGAATCTTTTGCTCCCCTGCTTTTCCTTTAGAGGGCCAGAAGCCGAGGGAGGGGTAGAGGGAGGGAAGGAGAAAGAAGGGAAGAGGAAGAGTAGGGGTTCTCAGATCCTCATTTACCCTGTCAACCCTCCTTGCGTGGGATAGTGTTCAGGATCTATTGATCCCAACTCAGTGGAGCACTAATCCTGCAGACTTGATTGATTCCGACTGCTGTCTAGCCTCAGTGCATAGCACAATACTTCCTCTACACTACTTTCACTCCCTCTCTCCCCCCTCTCCTCCCCCAGCTTCTCATGAAGTATTGATACACATGACGGGAGGCCCGGAGAGGTGAGGTTTGTGGTAGTGGTGATGGGGAAAGGGAGAGTCTAGATATTTAGTGCGTAAACATTGCAACAAGAAATACCTTGGGAGGTGACAAACATAGCAGCTAGGGCCTATGAGCGGCCTGTCAGGAGACAGGAGACAGGGCCCAGAGTGAGGTGTTCACGAGATGCCAGCCCAGCGGACCTTCCTTTATTCCCCTTCTCTCTCCTTCTCTCTCCTTCTCTCTACTTCTCTCACTACTTTTCTCACCTTTCTCCTTCTCTCTCTCCTTCTCTCTCATTCTCTCTCCCCTTCTGTAACCTCTCTCCTTCTCTCTTCTTCTCTCACCTTCTCTCTCCTTATCTCCCCTTCTCTCTCCTTCTCTCTCCGTCTCTCTCCTTATCTCTCCTTCTCTCTCCTTCTTTCTCACCTTCTCTCTCCTTCTCTCTCCTTCTCTCCCCTTCTCTCCCCTTCTCCCTTTCTCTCTCACCTTCTCTCTCCTTTTCTCTCCTTTTCTCTCCTCTCTCCTTCTCTCACCTCTCCCCTTCTCTCTCCTTCTCTCTCCTTCTCTCTCCCCTTCTCTCACCTCCTCTCTCCTTCTCTCTCCTTCTCTCCCCTTCTCTCTCCTTCTCTCTCCCCTTCTCTCTACTTCTCCACCTCCTTCTCTCTCCTTCTCTCTCCTTCTATCTCCTTCTCTCTCCTTCTCTCTCCCCTTCTCTCACCTTCTCTCTCATTCTCTATCCCCTTCTCTCTCCTTCTCTCACCTTCTCTCTCCTTCTCTCCCCTTCTCTCTCCTTCTCTCTCCTTCTTTCCCCCCCTTCTCTCACCTTCTCTCTCCTCCTTCTCTCTCCTTCTCTCCGCTTGTCTCCCCTTCTCTCACCTTCTCTCTCTCCTTCTCTCTCCTTCTCTCACATTATCTCTCCTTCTCTCTCCTTCTCTCCCCTTATCTCCCCTTCTCTCTCCTTCTCTCCCCTTCTCTCTCCTTCTCTCCCCTTCTCTCTCCTTCTCTCTTCTTCTCTCTCCTTCTATCTCTCTTTCTCTCTCCTTCTCTCTCATTCTCTCTCCTTCTCTCTCCCCTTCTCTCTCCTTCTCTCTCCTTCTCTCTCCTTCTCTCTCCCCTTCTCTCTCCTTCTCTCTCCCCTTCTCTCCCCTTCTCTCCCCTTCTCTCTCCTTCTCTCTCTCCTTCTCTCTACTTCTCTCTCTCCTTCTCTCTCCCTCTCTCTCTTTCTCTCTCTCTCTCGTTGGAGTTCATGCTGGGAGTGAGTCGTGAACCAGGAGTGATTGTGAGAGCGACTGGAATTATTTTCACTCTATTGGGTTTTGGTGTGTGTATGTATATATATTGATTAGTTTAGTTGTTTTAAGGTTATATTGTCTAACTATCACTAAGCACGTATAGGGGTGGTGGGATCGTTGAGGTTGTTTTTCGCGAGGGCAGAACCAGCAGTTAGGGCTGGTTGCAATGGCCACTCGCGGAAGTCGGCGGCATGGAGTAAAGATTCAGTGGAAGAATGTAGCTTGGCAGTGGGTGCTATCATTGGGTATGATAGCATCAAATCAGCCTCAAGGATGAATAGCGCTGTAGTGATATTCTTAGATTCCATTGAAAAGGTGAATACGGGGGAGAGAAGGAGAGAGATTGCGACTGCCGTTGCTGAGGTGGTGCTGGAAAATAAAATTGGAGGTCAAGAGGAGATTGAAATAATGGAAAAGAAAGCAGCTGTTTTCAATGTACCGAGGAGTAAGAGGAAGAATTTAAGGGGTGGTGAAGGGTCTAATTCCAAGAGGAAGGTAGATATTGATAAATCAGTTGAAGATAAACAGGTTGTAGAGATGGTGGAGTTTTCTTCTGGGGAGGATAGCGAGAGTGAGTCATCTGATGCGTCACAACAAAATAGTGAGATAAATGGGGTGGAAGGGAGGTATGGGATTGAGAAGGTATGTCAATTTCTGAAGTTGACAAAAGGGAAGAGATATATGCAGGATTATAATGTAACAGATTTTTTTCCTGAAAGTGAATTGTTTATTGAATCAGCAAAGTTTCTGATGTCAAAAATAACAGGGGGAGGTTTGACAAGCCCTGAAATTGCTAGACTCAAGAAAGTGGTCACGAGAGTGATAAGTGATTCTAAAGAAAATGAAAGAGTTCAGTGGCAGCCTTAACTGTAGAGAGATGTGGTTTCTGGGTCTTCAGCTGTATTATTATGTTTTTCATCTATGAGCAGTTTTAAGATTTCTTCTTTAAACGTAAATGGGGCGAGACATGTTAAGAAAAAGAGCCATAGTGTATGAGTTAATTAGGGGAAAGGGAAGTGACATACATTTTCTACAAGAAACGCATAGTAATTTGGAAAATGAAGTTATGTGGCAACAGGAGTGGGGGGGGGACAGTGGTGTGTAGTCATAAAAACTCAAAAAGTGGGGGTGTGGCCATCTTGTTCTCAAAAGGGTTTTTGCCTTTGTCATATGAGGTTGAAGAGGTAGTTGAGGGGAGGTTATTAAAAGTTAGAGCAAGGTATGAAAACATCACTATGTGTCTGATAAATGTATATGCCCCAGTGGTGGCAGTTGAGAGGGTATGTTTTTTAGAGACATTATCAAATACCATTGAGAAATGTAATAATGAAGATTATTTATTTATTGCTGGGGATTTTAACTGCACAGTCAGTGATGTAGATAGAAATCACAAAGAACCTCATATGACTATTTTAAAATTGCCTCATTGTAACACACATATTTGGCTGAGTCAACATGGAGGCACGAGACAGTACACCTGGGCACATGTGAGAGAGAACACCATCACTATGGCCAGGTTAGATAGGTTTTATTGTTTTGAGCATCAATCTCAGGTCTGTAAATCAAGTGTGATAACCCCAGTGGGATTTTCGGATCATTGTTTAATAACAGAGGTGGTGTACATTAACGGTGTAAAACCCAAAAGCGCATACCGGCATTTTAATACAACTTCATTGAGTGATGCTCACTTCAGGAAATGTTTTAGTTTCTTCTGGGAGAGGTGGAGGTCTCAAAAGGCCAGTTTTGTATCCCTTCAACAGTGGTGGGATATAGGGAAAATCCAGATTCAACAATTCTGTAATCAATACACGAGGAATGTCACCAAGGATATCACCAGATCAATGAAAGCCCTAGAGACTGAAATAGTGGAACTCATGACGTTGGTTGAGACCACAGGAGATCGAGGCCATACTCAGGCCCTCAAGAGGAAAAAAGCTGCATTGGCAGACCTGCTGGGTATCAGAGCACAGGGGGCATTGGTGAGAAGTTTCAGGGAATCTCTGAAATGGATGCCTCATCCAAATTTTTCTTTGGCTTAGAGAAAAAGAATGGACAAAGAATAATTATTGTCTCAAATCAACTTTTGGACAGGAGCTCACTAGCGCTAGAGAAATTAGAAAGAGGGCAGTAGAGTTCTATGCTGAGCTCTACAAGTGTGAGTACAAAGAGGATAAAACAGTGACACAGCAGTTCCTTGATGGGCTCCCACAGGTGGCTGCAGAAGCTCAGGTTGAGCTAGAGCAACCATTGTCTTTGCAGGAGCTATACACTGCATTAAAAGGCATGGAAAATGGAAGGGCACCAGGCATTGATGGGCTTCCCGTTGACTTTTTAAAGTCTTGTTGGGCTATGTTGGGAGAGGATTGGCTAGCAGTAGTTCATGATAGTTTAACCGGAGGGTTACTACCAATAAGCTTGCAGAAGGGCTGTCCTCACCCTACTGCCCAAAAAGGGTGACCCTAGGGAGGTGAAGAACTGGAGTCGGTGGCTTTATTGTGCACTGATTATAAGATCCTGTTAAAGGCTTTGTCCAACAGGCTGAGGGAGGTGATGGGGCAAATCATACGGACCAGTCCTACTGTGTTCCTGGCAGGCAGATAGGGGATAACATTTCTCTGATTCAGGATTTTTTGTACGTTTCTAGGGCTATTGGGTTGGATGCTGGTCTAATTTTAATTGATCAGGAAAAGGCATTTGACCGAGTTGAATATCAATACTTATGGCACACTTTTGAGGCGTTTGGTTTCAGCTCTGGTTTTATTGCCATGATAAAGGTGATATATGGTGACATTGAAAGTGTATTGAAAGTTAACGGTGGTTTGAGTGCTCCTTTTAAAGTGTGTAGAGGTATTAGGCAGGGATGTTCTTTGTCGGGAATGTTACATGCCATTGCTATAGAGCCACTACTAAATAGCATTAGAAGTCGCATTGAAGGGGTGTACCTTTCAGAGGATATTCCTCCTATTCGTCTCTCAGCCTATGCTGATAATGTAGTTGTTTAAGTGAAAAATCAAGCGGAGGTGGATAGTTTGAGTCTAATGGTTGTTCGTTTTAGGGGAATATCCTCTGCAAAGGTAAATTGGGAAAAAAGTTGTGCTTTACAGATTGAAGAATGGTCTGGAGGGATCATGGCTTTGCCAGGGTGGCTGGAATGGTGTAAGGGATATTTTAAGTATCTTGGAGTGTACCTAGGAGATGAGGGGACAATGGAAAACAATTTGATTGGGGTGGTTGAAATGGTGGAAGGGAGGATGAGGAGATGGCGTTGGTTGTTATCTCGTATGTCATATAAGGGGCGCACTATTATAGTTAACAATGTGATTGCCTCTGCACTGTGGCATCGGTTGTCAGTTTTAGAGCCACCATCTGGCCTTCTGGCTAAGATACAGGCGATTATTGTAGATTTATTTTGGGATAAATATCATTGGGTTCCACAAAGTGTTTTGTATTTGTCAAAAGAGGAGGGGGGACAAGGTCTTGTACATCTTGCTAGTAGGGCTGCTGCTTTCCAGTTTCAGTTTATTCAAAGGTTGCTTTATGGACCGGAAAATGTAGTTTGGAGAGGGGTGGCAGGTCTTGTATTACAGCAGGTTGGGGGATTAGGTTTAAAGAAGGCTTTATTTTTGGTTGATAGTAGCCAGATTTCTAGGGAGGGAGTACCTCCGTTTTACAGAGGCCTTCTTGGGGTGTGGAGCATAATGAAGGTGTCCAGACGAACTTTAGCGGAGTCAGTGCATTGGCTGTTGGAGGAACCTCTGGTGTATGGGGCAAGACTGGATTGTACAACTGCAGCTGTTCCACATTTCTCCAAGATTCTGGTGAAGGGCAAAATCATCACCTTAATGGATGGAAGTCGGGTGGCTGAACATTTGGGGGTGAGGTCGGAAAGTATTGTCGGACAACTGCTGGGAAGCTGCAGGAAGGCTCTGTCAGCAGAAGAGTGGGGTATGCTGAATAGTCACAAGAAGAAGGTACAAGATAAAAACGTCTCATTTCCAAGACTAGGGATTACACACAATATGCCAGAGTCAGAAAGAAAGGTGTTATTATTGAATTTGAGAGGGTTTGAAGAGGTGAGTTTGGATGAGGTGAATGGGAAAGACTTATATAGGGGGTGTGTCAAGGTGTTGAATAAGGATACATTGAAAAATAGAAAAGACACTCCTTGTAGGGTAAAATTGGACATTGATGACAAGGTAAAGCCAGCATGGAGAGCAATGTACAAGCCACCGTTACAAAAGGGTACTGGGGATATGCAATGAAGGGTTTTGCATGGCATCATTGCAGTTAATGCTTTTGTACCTGTTATTAACTAAGATGTTGGAGATGGATGTCCTTTTTGTGATATAAGAGAAACAATTTTACACTGTTTTATGGAGTGTGAGAGGATAAAACCTCTCTTGGAAATGCTGGCGTCTTTGTTTAAAGCTGTAAGGGAGATTTTCAATAACACTGTTTATATTTTGGGGTTTCAATATAGTAAGCAACAGAAAAGAAAATGTCAACTGTTACATTTTATTATGGGACAAACTAAGATGTCAATTTTTCTGAGTAGGAAACATAAGGAATGACATTTGTTGTTTCATTTCTGAAAAGGCAGTGTGCCAATATTTGAGTTAACACTTGAGTATAAAATCAAAGTTTTATAAAAACTCAAAAACTCCTTCTCTATCCTTCTCTCACCTTCTCTCTCATTCTCTCTCCTTCTCTCCCCTTCTCTCTCCTTCTCTCCCCTTCTCTCTCCTTCTCTCTCTCCTTCACTCTCTCCTTCTAACTCCTTCTCTCTCCTTCACTCCCCTTCTCTCAACTTTTCTCTCCTTCTCTCCCCTTCTCTCTCCTTCTCTCTCCTTTTCACCCCTTCTCTCACCATCTCTCCCCTTCTCTCCCCTTCTCTCCTTCAATCTCCTTCTCTATCCTTCTCTCTCCTCCTCTCTCCTTCTCCCTCCTTCTCTCTCCTTATCTCTCTGTCTCTATCCTTCTCTCTCCTTCTCTCCATTCTCTCCCCTTCTCTCACTTTCGCTATCCTTCTCTCTCTACTTCTCTCTACTCCTCTCTCTACTTCTCTCTCCTTCTCTCTCCTTCTCTCCCCTTCTCTCCCTTCTCTCCCCTTCTCTCACTTTCTCAATCCTTCTCTCTCTACTTCTCTCTATTTCTCTCTCTCCTTCTCTCTCATTCTCTCTCCTTATATCTCATTCTCTCTCTTTCTCTCTCTTTCTCTCTCCTTCTCTCTCCATCTCTCTCCTTCTCTCTCCTTCTCTCTCTCCTTCTCTCCCCTTCTCTCAACTTCTCTCTCCTTGTCTCTCCTTCTCTCCTCTTCTCTCCCCTTTTCTCATCTTCTCTCCCCTTCTCTCCCCTTTCTACATCCCGAGTGGCGCAGTGGTCTAAGGCACTGCATCGCAGTGCTAGCTGTGCCACTAGAGATCCTGGTTCGAATCCAGGCTCTGTCGTAGCCGGCCGCGACCGGGAGACCCATGGGGCGGCGCACAATTGGCCCAGCGTCGTCCAGGGTAAGGGAGGGAATGGCCGGCAGGGGATGTAGCTCAGTTGGTAGAGCATGGCGTTTGCAACGCCAGGGTTGTGGGTTCGATAAAATAATGTATGCACTAACTGTAAGTCGCTCTGGATAAGAGCGTCTGCTAAATGACTAAAATGTAAAATGTAAATCTTCTCTCTCCTTCTCTCTCTCATTCTCCCTCCTTCTCTCTCATTCTCTCTCATTCTCTCCCCTTCTCTCTCCTTCTCTCCCCTTCTCTCCCCTTCTATCTCTCCTTCTCTCTCCTTCTCTATCCTTCTCTCTCCTTTTCACCCCTTCTCTCACCATCTCTCCTCTTCTCTCCCCTTCTCTCTCCTTCAACCTCCTTCTCTATCCTTCTCTCTCCTTCTCTCTCCTTCTCTCTCCTTCTCTCTCCTTCTCTCTCCTTCTCTCCCCTTCTCTCACCTTCTCTCCCATTCTTTCTCCTTCTCTCTTCTTCTCTTTCCTTCTCTCTATTTCTCTCTCCTTCTCTCCCCTTCTCTCTCCTTCTTTCCCCTTTTAATTTTCTCACTTTTAGAAACACTGATTCGGCACTTAGGAGTTGGTTGGTGTGTCAACTGACTAACTGACTGACTTACTGACTGGTCAGTGTGGGAGCGTTTGAGAGTTTTCTAGTCATCAACGATTTGAGGTCCATAGCAGTTTTGCTTCAGTAAGACTTTGTATAAGAGTTTTGCTTCAGTAACCTATTTCCCATGAGGCATATACTGTACCATTTATAACACTTGAGCATCTAGTTTGTTTGGGATTGAAATTATTAGTCAACACTGTTGCTTCAACCCTTAGCCTAAAATTCTGCGCTCCCTTAATATAATACCAAAATCCCCATCAAAATCTGTCTGTTTAAGTTAGAGATACAGTATCTCCTTCTGTCTCATTCTCTTTCCTTCTCTCTCCTTCTCTCTCCTTCTCTCTCCTTCTCTCTCCCCTTCTCTCACCTTCTCCCTCCTTCTCTCCCCTTCTCTCACCTTCTCTCTCCTTCTCTCTCTTTCTCCCACCTTCTATCTTTCCATCTCTCTCCTTCTCTCACCTTCTCTCGCCTTCATAACCTACTCTCTCTCCTTCTCTCCCTCCTTCTCTCTCCTTATCTCTCTGTCTCTATCCTTCTCTCTCCTTCTCTCCATTCTCTCCCCTTCTCTCACTTTCTCTATTCTTCTCTCTCTACTTCTCTCTACTTCTTTCTCTACTTCTCTCTACTTCTCTCTCCTTCTCTCTCCTTCTCTCCCCTTCTCTCCCTTCTCTCCCCTTCTCTCACTTTCTCAATCCTTCTCTCTCTACTTCTCTCTCTCCTTCTCTCTCCTTCTCTCTCCTTCTATCTCATTCTCTCAATTTCTCTCGATTTCTCTCTCCTTCTCTCTCCATCTCTCTCCTTCTCTCTCCTTCTCTCTCTCCTTCTCTCTCTCCTTCTCTCCCCTTCTCTCAACTTCTCTCTCCTTGTCTCTCCTTCTCTCCTCTTCTCTCCCCTTTTCTCATCTTCTCTCTCCTTCTCTCTCTCCTTGTCTCTCCTTCTCTCCTCTTCTCTCCCCTGTTCTCATCTTCTCTCTCCTTCTCTCTCTCATTCTCTCTCCTTCTCTCTCCTTCTCTCTCCCCTTCTCTCACCTTCTCCCTCCTTCTCTCACCTTCTCCCTCCTTCTCTCCCCTTCTCTCACCTTCTCTCTCCTTCTCTCTCTTTCTCCCACCTTCTATCTTTCCATCTCTCTCCTTCTCTCACCTTCTCTCGCCTTCATAACCTACTCTCTCTCCTTCTCTCCCTCCTTCTCTCTCCTTATCTCTCTGTCTCTATCCTTCTCTCTCCTTCTCTCCATTCTCTCCCCTTCTCTCACTTTCTCTATTCTTCTCTCTCTACTTCTCTCTACTTCTTTCTCTACTTCTCTCTACTTCTCTCTCCTTCTCTCTCCTTCTCTCCCCTTCTCTCCCTTCTCTCCCCTTCTCTCACTTTCTCAATCCTTCTCTCTCTACTTCTCTCTAATTCTCTCTCTCCTTCTCTCTCCTTCTCTCTCCTTCTATCTCATTCTCTCGATTTCTCTCTCATTCTCTCTCATTCTCTCTCCATCTCTCTCCTTCTCTCTCCTTCTCTCTCTCCTTCTCTCCCCTTCTCTCAACTTCTCTCTCCTTGTCTCTCCTTCTCTCCTCTTCTCTCCCCTTTTCTCATCTTCTCTCTCCTTCTCTCTCTCCTTGTCTCTCCTTCTCTCCTCTTCTCTCCCCTGTTCTCATCTTCTCTCTCCTTCTCTCTCTCATTCTCTCTCCTTCTCTCTCCTTCTCTCTCATTCTCTCCCCTTCTCTCTCCTTCTCTCCCCTTCTCTCTCCTTCTCTCCCCTTCTCTCCCTTCTCTCCCCTTCTCTCACTTTCTCAATCCTTCTCTCTCTACTTCTCTCTACTTCTCTCTCTCCTTCTCTCCTTATTTCTCCTTCTATCTCATTCTCTCTCTCTCTTTCTCTCTCTTTCTCTCTCCTTCTCTCTCCATCTCTCTCCTTCTCTCTCCTTCTCTCTCTCCTTCTCTCCCCTTCTCTCAACTTCTCTCTCCTTGTCTCTCCTTCTCTCCTCTTCTCTCCCCTTTTCTCATCTTCTCTCTCCTTCTCACTCTCATTCTCTCTCCTTCTCTCTCCTTCTCTCTCATTCTCTCCCCTTCTCTCTCCTTCTCTCCCCTTCTCTCCCCTTCTCTCTCTCCTTCTCTCTCCTTCTCTATCCTTCTCTCTCCTTCAATCTCCTTCTCTCTCCTTCTCTCTCCTTCTCTCTCCTTCTCTCTCCTTCTCTCCCCTTCTCTCACCTTCTCTCCCCTTCTTTCTCCTTCTCTCTTCTTCTCTTTCCTTCTCTCTATTTCTCTCTCCTTCTCTCCCCTTCTCTCTCCTTCTTTCCCCTTTTAATTTTCTCACTTTAAGAAACACTGATTCGGCACTTAGGAGTTGGTTGGTGTGTCAACTGACTAACTGACTGACTTACTGACTGGTCAGTGTGGGAGCGTTTGAGAGTTTTCTAGTCATCAACGATTTGGGGTCCATAGCAGTTTTGCTTCAGTAAGACTTTGTATAAGAGTTTTGCTTCAGTAACCTATTTCCCATGAGGCATATACTTTACCATTTATAACACTAGAGCATCTAGTTTGTTTGGGATTGAAATCATTAGTCAACACTGTTGCTTCAACCCTTAGCCTACAAATTCTGCGCTCCCTTAATATAATACCAAAATCCCCATAAAAATCTGTTTGTTTAAGTTAGAGATACTGTATCTGTTTTTTTGCATGGGCTGAGTCTCAATCCAGCACATCCGCCGATATCACCCTTTCGCATCTGCGGTGAAAGGTGGCAGAGCTTGGGCGGTGTTTGTCAGACCATGAGACATACCGAAAATCGTTCTTCTCACAAAAATGTAAAATTAAAAAAACATCTGTAACATCCGAACGATTTGGCTGACAAAAGTATTATGACCACTCCATTGAAAGATGAGACTCTCACGAGTACCCACAAGCCTCACAAGACCAGTCTGAAGTCGGTACAGCCTCTTCTGCCAACTTCTGTCTGTAGCATCCGAATGGTTTGGGCTACACTAATACACACGTTTTGGGCTACACACTCTGTGGACAGTTGAGACTCTCACGAACACCATGGTGCTTTCCTTCTTGCTCTAGGACACCTACAACCCTCACCAGTTCAAAAAATGAATGGAAGTATACAGTGAGGGAAAAAAGTATTTGATCCCCTGCTAATTTTGTACGTTTGCCCACTGACAAAGAAATGATCAGTCTATAATTTTAATGGTAGGTTTATTTGAACAGTGAGAGACAGAATAACAACAAAAAAATCCAGAAAAACGCATGTAAAAATTGTTATGAATTTATTTGCATTTTAATGAGGGAAATAAGTATTTGACCCCCTCTCAATCAGAAAGATTTCTGGCTCCCAGGTGTCTTTTATTCAGGTAATGAGCTGAGATCTCAGCTTGTTACCTGTATAAAAGACACCTGTCCACAGAAGCAATCAATCAGATTCCAAACTCTCCACCATGGCCAAGACCAAAGAGCTCTCCAAGGATGTCAGGGACAAGATTGTAGACCTACACAAGGCTGGAATGGGCTACAAGACCATCGCCAAGCAGCTTGGTGAGAAGGTGACAACAGTTGGTGTGATTATTCGCAAATGGAAGAAACACAAAAGAACTGTCAATCTCCCTCGGCCTGGGGCTCCATGCAAGATCTCACCTCGTGGAGTTGCAATGATCATGAGAACGGTGGGGAATCAGCCCAGAACTACACGGGAGGATCTTGTCAATGATCTCAAGGCAGCTGGGACCATAGTCACCAAGAAAACAATTGGTAACACACTACGCCGTGAAGGACTGAAATCCTGCAGCGCCCGCAAGGGCCCCCTGCTCAAGAAAGCACATACAGTGGGGAAAAAAGTATTTAGTCAGCCACCAATTGTGCAAGTTATCCCACTTCAAAAGATGAGAGAGGACTGTAATTTTCATCATAGGTACACGTCAACTGTGACAGACAAATTGAGAAAAAAATATCCAGAAAATCACATTGTAGGATTTTTAATGAATATATTTGCAAATTATGGTGGAAAATAAGTATTTGGTCACCTACAAACAAGCAAGATTTCTGGCTCTCACAGACCTGTAACTTCTTCTTTAAGAGGCTCCTCTGTCCTCCACTCGTTACCTGTATTAATGGCACCTGTTTGAACTTGTTATCAGTATAAAAGACACCTGTCCACAACCTCAAACAGTCACACTCCAAACTCCACTATGGCCAAGACCAAAGAGCTGTCAAAGGACACCAGAAACAAAATGGTAGACCTGCACCAGGCTGGGAAGACTGAATCTGCAATAGGCAAGCAGCTTGGTTTGAAGAAATCAACTGTGGGAGCAATTATTAGGAAATGGAAGACATACAAGACCACTGATAATCTCCCTCGATCTGGGGATCCACGCAAGATCTCACCCCGTGGGGTCAAAATGATCACAAGAATGGTGAGCAAAAATCCCAGAACCACACGGGGGGACCTAGTGAATGACCTGCAGAGAGCTGGGACCAAAGTAACAAAGCCTACCATCAGTAACACACTACGCCGCCAGGGACTCAAATCCTGCAGTGCCAGACGTGTCCCCCTGCTTAAGCCAGTATAAGTCCAGGCCCGTCTGAAGTTTGCTAGAGTGCATTTGGATGATCAAGAAGAGGATTGGGAGAATGTCATATGGTCAGATGAAACCAAAATATAACTTTTTGGTAAAAACTCAACTCGTCGTGTTTGGAGGACAAATAATGCTGAGTTGCATCCAAAGAACACCATATCTACTGTGAAGCATTGGGGTGGAAACATCATGCTTTGGGGCTGTTTTTCTGCAAAGGGACCAGGACGACTGATCCGTGTAAAGGAAAGAATGAATGGGGCCATGTATTGTGAGATTTTGAGTGAAAACCTCCTTCCATCAGCAAGGGCATTGAAGATGAAACGTGGCTGGGTCTTTCAGCATGACAATGATCCCAAACACACCGCCCGGGCAACAAAGGAGTGGCTTCGTAAGAAGCATTTCAAGGTCCTGGAGTGGCCTAGCCAGTCTCCAGATCTCAACCCCATAGAAATCTTTGGAGGGAGTTGAAAGTCTGTGTTGCCCAGCGACAGCCCCAAAACATCACTGCTCTGGAGGAGATCTGCAGATAGTTTAGTGCCTAAAATAAGGAGATAAATAGTTTCCTGATCTTTCTTCTTATAGCTCTCAGATATAGGACAGACACTTCAGAACAAACTTTCTTTAGATATTTTTGGGGACTATCTTTTGTTCCATGTTGTGATTCTGTAATTCAATGCGTTTCTATTGGCTAATAGCAGGAATGCCAAATTCAATGTTTCATCCAATAATATTAGTATGTTTTTTTTTATACCTTAAGGGGTCTTAAATTCAAAATCAAATAGGTAAATTATCCTTGGTATGTCCATCTCAAAACAATTCCACATGTTAGCTTAGAATCCCCCCCCCCCCCCCCCCCCGGCTTAGACAGGGCGTAGACTCTAGAGGGTTAAGTATACATTGCTTTTTTTGGGGGTTTGTATCATTTGATTTACACAACATGCCTACCACTTTGAAGATGCAAAATAATTTTTATTGTGAAACAAACAAGAAATAAGACAAAAAAACAGAAAACATGAGCGTGCATAACTATTCACCCCCCCCCCCCCCCCCCCCCAAAGTCAATACTTTGTAGAGCCACCTTTTGCAGCAATTACAGCTGCAAGTCTCTTGGGGTATGTCTCTATAAGCTTGGCCCATCTAGCCACTGGGATTTTTGCCCATTCTTCAAGGAAAAACTGCTCCAGCTCCTTCAAGCTCGATGGGTTCCGCTGGTGTACGGCAATCTTTAAGTCTTACCACAGATTCTCAATTGGATTGAGGTCTGGGATTTGACTAGGCCATTCCAAGACATTTAAATGTTTCCCCTTAAACCACTCGAGTGTTGCTTTAGCAGTATGCTTAGGGTCATTGTCCTGCTGGAAGGTGAACCTCCGTCCCAGTCTCAAATCTCTGGAAGACTGAAACAGGTTTCCCTCAATAATTTCCCTGTATTTAGCGCCATCCATCATTCCTTCAATCATGACCAGTTTCCCAGTCCCTGCCGATGAAAAACATCCCCACAGCATGATGCTGCCACCACCATGCTTCACTGTGAGGATGGTGTTCTCGGGGTGATGAGAGGTGTTGGGTTTGCGCCAGACATAGCGTTTTCCTTGATGGCCAAAAAGCTCAATTGTAGTCTCCTCTGAGCAGAGTACCTTCTTCCATATGTTTGGGGAGTCTCACACATGGCTTTTGGCGAACACAAAACGTGTTTGCTTATTTTTTTCTTTAAACAATGGCTTTTTTCCGGCCACTTATCTTTGGTCTCTTTGTTGCCTCTCTGGTTAATGCCCTCCTTGCCTGGTCCATGAGTTTTGGTGGGCGGCCCTCTCTTGGCAGGTTTATTGTGGTGCCATATTCTTTCCATTTTTTAATAATGGATTTAATGGTGCTCCGTGGGATGTTCAAAGTTTTGGATATTTTGTTATAACCCAACCCTGATCTGTACTTCTCCACAACTTTGTCTCTGACCTGTTTGGAGAGCTCCTTGGTCTTCATGGTGCCGCTTGCTTGGTGGTTCCCCTTCCTTAGTGGTGTTGCAGACTCTGGGGCCTTTCAGAACATGTGTATATATACTGAGATCATGTGACATATCATTTTACACTTAGATTGCACACAGGTGGACTTTATTTTAACTAATTATGTGACTTCCGAAGGTAATTGGTTGCACCAGATCTTATTTAGGGGCTTCATAGCAAAGGGGGTGAAAACATATGCACGCACGACTTTTCCATAAGTTATATATTATTTTTCACTTCACCAATTTGGACTATTTTGTGTATGTCCATTACATGAAATCCCAATAAATATCCATTTAAATTACAGGTTGTAATGCAACAAAATAGGAAAAACACCAAGGGGGATGAATAGGTTTGCAAGGCACTGTATATTGTTTGCGTATTACTCCATAATAAGTTTCCCCTCCACCAATCTCCTATCAGAAGCTACAGGAAGGCTTCGGGTTTGGAACTGAACTGTATCATCTGCACAACGCGCAAGAGATGGATCCCCTATGCTATCAGCATGCACGAGAGGACCAAGTTGATCAAATGGGGGATCGAGTGTGTTTAAGAACTTTATTATAAGTCCACCTAAGCACATAATGCAGGGAGGGGGAAATCTGTTTGCACACGTTTTCTTTAATCGGCTTTGCGTCATCGATAACAATGTGTACCTATTTATCTGTGTTTGTGTAATGGCCGCTGTAGGTCTGTCACTGTGGGGCCCACTATGGGACCTCTGGGTGGTACAGAGGCCTTTCAGGGGCCCCTCTTTTCACTGAGCTGACAGCTGCAGTGGGGGCCGGCTAAATCCTGTCTATTCTCCCTGGCACTGCCCCGTGCCAGGAATGGGGCTCTGTGCAGTGCAGGCTGAGCCCTGCCACACACTGCAGAGGGGGGTAGAGGGGGGCATGGGCACCGCCCGGCTGGGTATTCACTCTCACCCAACAAACGCACTGGGCTGGAGCACAGCAACCTGACACACAGATACAGACAGACAGGGTTGGGTAGATGCGGTTAAGGAAGGCACAGTGAACATTTATTAATTCCAGGTCGATATTGAAATGAAAACTGTTATTTAATTAACTTAGCCTAGACCAGGTTAACTAAAGGTTTAAAAAACCAACCTGGTCTCAGAGCAAAACGTTTTATATGTTACTAAAATCCACTCCACTCCATTTAGTATGATATGTTTCATTACGTTAGGTTACAATACATTGGCCTACCAATGTAATAGTGGTCGTACAATATAATATGAATTGTAGGACTTATAGTATATTACGAATAACAATTCGTATTATATGTTAAGAATTGCAATTTGACATAATGCCATGAATTTGCAATGCATATGATATGTTACGAATTCCAATTTGTTGTTGCTAATGTTAGCTAGCTGGCTAGGTAGCTAATGCTAACGTTAGCTAGGTTGCTAACATTAGTTAGCTAACATGCTAAGATAACATGCTAAGTAGTAGAAAGTAGTTGCAAAGTTGCTAATTAGTTAAAGCTGTTCATGATGAGATTCAAACAAGCAACCTTTGTGATGCTAGACATTCACATTATATGCCGACCCATCCACCCCAACACCCTCCTTTTGTTTTTGCCTCAAGTAACCTACTGTCTTATCGAATGCATATCGTACTAAACGGGTCAAATAATGTAACCTAATGTAATATACCATACTAAATGGATTGTCATGGATTTTAGTATGATATAATACGTTTTGCTCTGAGACCAAGTTGTAAAAAAAAAATCTGGCATATGTAGACTACTGATATGCACCAAAAGTGTATACAGGTGCAGTATTGCAGGTATCACAAGTACTCAGTACATGGAAATAAGAATGAAAATGATGATCACACCCTTCCCTATTTGTCCTATTGATGTACTGCTCCAAAGTATGATTGGACCTGAATTTTGCTAATGCAGACAGATTTACATGTACCATTTAAATGGTGGCATTGCTTATGACTGTGCTTCTGAGACTTGTACTTAAACCAGCTCGATTATTCCAAACACATATTTAATTTCACTTGGTTGATGGTCCCATATGGTAAGATGTTTCATTTTCAATACAGAATCCCAGATATAATGACGCTCAATTAAAAAGCAATATGCAATGACTTTCCGTGATCATTAAGGTTTTTTTTCTCTACATATGAACACCCTGCTACCACAGCCACTGGAAGAAGTTTGGGGGTGGGGGTGCTGATATCGGTCTACTAATAGAGGACTAGTAAAGGCCCAGTGCACTGCTTTTGCGATTTAAAAAAAACAAAATGTATTTGAGTGTTTACCAGAATTTGTAACGTGAGTCTGATAATGATCTGTACAAAACAGTTAATCTGATAATAGTTGTGGAATATGAAAATACTTGGTTGATATATGATTTCCAGTATCTTGAAATGCTTATTTCTCTGTGAAAACTGAAATAGTCCATTCATTCCTTATTCATATTAGTAGATGCTCTTATCAAGAGAAATTTACGGTAGTAAGTGCATTCATTTTCCCCGTGGGATTCAAACCCACGGGGAAAATATATTTAAAAAAATATATATATATATACAGTGGGGGAAAAAAAGTATTTAGTCAGCCACCAATTGTGCAAGTTATCCCACTTAAAAAGATGAGAAAGGCCTGTAATTCTCATCATAGGTACACGTCAACTATGACAGACAAAATGAGGAAAATAAATCCTTAAAATCACATTGTAGGATTTTTAATGAATTTATTTGCAAATTATGGTGGAAAAAAAGTATTTGGTCAATAACAAAAGTTTCTCAATACTTTGTTACAGTGGGGAAAAAAAGTATTTAGTCAGCCACCAATTGTGCAAGTTCTCCCACTTAAAAAGATGAGAGAGGCCTGTAATTTGCATCATAGGTACACGTCAACTATGACAGACAAAATGAGAAAAAGAAATCCAGAAAATCACATTGTAGGATTTTTAATGAATTTATTTGTAAATTATGGTGGAAAATAAGTATTTGGTCAATAACAACAGTTTCTCAATACTTTGTTATATACCCTTTGTTGGCAATGACACAGGTCAAACGTTTTCTGTAAGTCTTCACAAGGTTTTCACACACTGTTGCTGGTATTTTGGCCCATTCCTCCATGCAGATCTCCTCTAGAGCAGTGATGTTTTGGGGCTGTCGCTGGGCAACACGGACTTTCAACTGCCTCCAAAGATTTTCTATGGGGTTTAGATCTGGAGACTGGCTAGGCCACTCCAGGACCTTGAAATGCTTCTTACGAAGCCACTCCTTCGTTGCCCGGGCGGTGTGTTTGGGATCATTGTCATGCTGAAAGACCCAGCCACGTTTCATCTTCAATGCCCTTGCTGATGGAAGGAGGTTTTCACTCAAAATCTCACGATACATGGCCCCATTCATTCTTTCCTTTACACGGATCAGTCGTCCTGGTCCCTTTGCAGAAAAACAGCCCCAAAGCATGATGTTTCCACCCCCATGCTTCACAGTAGGTATGGTGTTCTTTGGATGCAACTCAGCATTCTTTGTCCTCCAAACACGACGAGTTGAGTTTTTACCAAAAAGTTATATTTTGGTTTCATCTGACCATATGACATTCTCCCAATCCTCTTCTGGATCATCCAAATGCACTCTAGCAAACTTCAGACGGGCCTGGACATGTACTGGCTTAAGCAGGGGGACACGTCTGACACTGCAGGATTTGAGTCCCTGGCGACGTAGTGTGTTACTGATGGTAGGCTTTGTTACTTTGGTCCCAGCTCTCTGCAGGTCATTCACTAGGTCCCCCCGTGTGGTTCTGGGATTTTTGCTCACCGTTCTTGTGATCATTTTGACCCCACGGGGTGAGATCTTGCGTGGAGCCCCAGATCGAGGGAGATTATCAGTGGTCTTGTATGTCTTCCATTTCCTAATAATTGCTCCCACAGTTGATTTCTTCAAACCAAGCTGCTTACCTATTGCAGATTCAGTCTTCCCAGCCTGGTGCAGGTCTACAATTTTGTTTCTGGTGTCCTTTGACAGCTCTTTGGTCTTGGCCATAGTGGAGTTTAGAGTGTGACTGTTTGAGGTTGTGGACAGGTGTCTTTTATACAGATAACAAGTTCAAACAGGTGCCATTAATACATGTAACGAGTGGAGGACAGAGGAGCCTCTTAAAAAAGAAGTTACAGGTCTGTGAGAGCCAGAAATCTTGCTTGTTTGTAGGTGACCAAATACTTATTTTCCACCATAATTTGCAAATAAATTCATAAAAAATCCTACAATGTGATTTTCTGGATTTTTTTTTCTCAATTTGTCTGTCATAGTTGACTTGTACCTATGATGAAAATTACAGGCCTCTCTCATCTTTTTAAGTGGGAGAACTTGCACAATTGGTGGCTGACTAAATACTTTTTTGCCCCACTGTATATATATATATATATATATATATATATATATATATATTTAAAATAATTTACAGTACCAGTCAAATGTTTGGACACACCTACTCATTCAAGGGTTTTTCTTTATTTTTACTATTTTCTACATTGTAAACTAAACTATGAAATAACACATATGGAATCATGTAGTAACCAAAAAAGTGTTAAACAAATCAAAATATATTTTATATTTGAGATTCATCAAATAGCCACCATTTGCCTTGATGACAGCTTTGCACACTCTGAGCAAGGCACTTAACTCTAATTCCTCCTGTAAGTTGCTTTGCATAAGAGTGTCTGTAAAATGAGATCTGCACAAAACTCCCATTTACTTCAATGCATGATTTACACAAAAGTTTGAGTTCCTCTCTCATTTCTGAAGTTAGGATTTGGCCCTAAATGACTGAAACACCCTCCCTCCCAGGCCCCAGCTGTGTGTCTAGCTGACTGTACTCAGTTTGATAGGCAGCTCTGTCTATTTTCTCATGTAATTACATTGACAGCAAACCTGAGAAAGTAAGTCATAAAAATACATGTATCTATTTTTCACCGCCCTTCTCTCTATGTTCTCTTTTTTCCTCTATCCCTCTCTTTCTCTTTCCCACTCTCTCACTCCCCCTCTTCTTCTCTTCCATACGCTTTTAGCAGGCCCTTCACTGGGGGAATTCCATTGGGGGGAATTTCCCTCGCATTACTCTGTTGGCATATGCCTTTACAGTGTTCATTGTCAAGGATGACAGTATTGGTCATGGGACCACATAGGCCTTGAATGGTAACACGTTAAAGCAACTCTTCTTTTTTCATTGTAGTTCACTCAGTGTACACACCATAACCTGTGCTATATGCACAGGATAAACATAGACGCATAACCCTGAGAGACAATGCAATAAGGTACAGTATGATCATGGTACAATGATGGGCACATGTTAAGGCTTGCCAGCAATGAGACATGAGGTGAATGTAAAATCATTCAAGGAAATCTGTCTCACCAAAGGTTTCTGCAGAATCTTTGTTTACACAACTACTGCCTATACACACTCTGCAAACTGGTAGACACTACTTGTTAGGGGAGTCAACCTGCTATTTTGCAGTTCTGAAAACCAATCTGCAGTTTTATTTCACAATGTAAAAAGGGGTTCGTTGTGGTCCGATGAATCAAGCCTGTTTGAATAAAATAAACAGTAAAACGTCTGGTTTGCTCTCTCTTTTTTACGCCAGTCAGTCAGTGTGCTCTATTACTCCTCAGTGATTGGTAACAAAGCCCAACACATCAACTGATTTCCCAGCCTTCACTTGCAAAAATGATCTGCAGATGGATAGGCAACATATAGTTCGCTTGCACCGGGGACCTAGGCAAAGGTGTGGATTGGCCTGTGTTATGTTCTTCCACAGCTGAAGGAGCCTGTTAAGCACTGATTTATTTGGCTTTGGCATCTGCTACATTTGCATGGGGGTTCAAGCAGACCTGTTAAGGAGAACACCCAACTCCCCGGTGGCCCGCAAACTAGATTCGCTACGCTAATTCCACCCGCCTCGCCCCACAGAATTGTAAAACGTTTCCCCTCTTAAACGAGGTAATTGTTAAGCATGCGTTAAAAAAGGAAGGGTAAACAGGACAGCCTTGTCTTGTCCAGGTACAGTCATTTCTGATGGCTGCACACAGGGACAAAGTAATGTCAAAATTACACGAGGATCATTGTGTTTTTTATGCAATCTCTGTGGACAGTTTCCTTGCTATGTTTTCCCTCTACCACCTCATATTCCCCACTGCCGCCTGTGCACTTGCATCTGTAATCAGAATGTTACCTTCTTGGTTGCTGTGCCTTTGTTGCCTGGCACTGCGGCTCCCCGGCTGTTCAGGGGGCTTGCTGGGGGCTGCTGGGGGCTTTGCGCCACACTGGGTTTCAATGGGAGCCCACACCACCGCCAGTGCTTATCTCCCCCCATGCAGGAGAGCAGTGGCATCGAGCCGGTGGCTTATTAGAGAGGCAGGGAATGTATCCCAGCATCCCTCTCATATGTGCCTTCTCACTCTGGGCCAATGGCTGCATGAAAGCTTTAAAACCTCCTATAAAGTGAGATGAACTTCCTGTTGGTAATGTCTTCATTATGGCTCTGTGGCTGTGGCCATTATGTCAGAGCATAAGGATAATAATCATAAAATGAAAGGCCAGGAGGACCATTCAGCATCAAAGGATTGCACTACTAATGTGCACCAATTACGTGCAATCACATACAATCTTACTTCCTCCATTTTCTGTTTTCCCCTTTCACTTACCACTGTAATTTCCCAGACCTTTGTCCATGCACAGCAGTAGCCACAGGACACCGGCTCACTTTTTTATTTAATCATCGAAGCTTGTAGCAGAGTGTGCAGAAGCGTAATATAAGGCTGGGTATTTGAATTCAGTGTTTAAAAAAGGAGGGAGAATGTCATTGATTTATAACCACCATGAAAGGGCTCTTATTAACACAGCCATACTCAAGCATAGTATTGGATAACCATTAGCTCTCCCTGGGGATGGGGATGACGTGCAAGGCCAAAGTAAAACTCTGCATATAAATGGCATTCAAGTGAGTTGGTTTTAGGAAACATACACAGGATTTATTTGGTTGATGACCAGAATCCATCCACAGGGTGGCAGATAGCCTAGCAGAAGAGCATTGGGCTAGTAACCGAAATGTTGCTGGTTTGGATCACCGAGCCGACAAGGTGACAAATCTGTTGATGTGCCCTTGAGCAAGGCACTTAACCGTACGTCGCTCTGGATAAGACGTAAATGTAATTTTAAAAATGTATGAAGCTCATTATTGATCTTATCAAACTAGTACATGGACATTCATTAGTACTTCTGCATTCAGTACGTATTATTATAAATTTTCACTCAAAACAAGAAATACAAAATTCCAACACTAATGCACTGTAAGGGGGCTTCCTAAGTATTGTTTCAGGAGACGTAAGCATACCGGTGACTTATCCTCTTGTCTAAACCACTGTATCCACTGTATACTATCCCTAGTCCACTCAAATACCCACATGCTGAATGGGTCTGGAAAATGAGATGGGAATGACGTGAAACACTGAAACACTCATCTCTGCTAGATTTGTGACTGTCAGTGAATGTGGATCTCACATGTGTCCAATTATCTGTGTTTTGTTTATCATGAATTCTCCCTCTTTACTCCCTTTGTTTTGTCAGTATGTATACACTGTTTAAACTAATGCCTCGCAGACTGATTGCACTCGCATGCTGGCTTAAAGAGAGCCATCTCCTAATCACTGGCTGCCTCCAACTGTTGTTTTTAGGCATTAGCTGGTGTTTGGAATGAAGGACAGCGCTCCAGTTGCCCACTTTGATAGATTGATATGATCAGTGGGCCTCCTGGTGCTTGGCTGCGGGAGTTGATGACGGCTTTGTTTTGTGTGTGTGTGTGTGTGTGCACACGTGTGAGTGAGTGAATGTGTGCATATGTCTTTGAGTGTGTCTTTGAATTGTTGAATGTGCGTCGACCATGCGTGCCTGCATGCATGTTTATGTGTGAATGAGTGGTGCGTTTGTATCTTTGTGTGTGTGTTAGTTTTACACCCACCTGCGCTGGCTGCTGGGGTACTGGCTGAGGAGGGCTGTCAGAGCAGAAACAGATGTGTTCAGCTGGATCTCCGTGGAGGTGGTTGGTGGTGGTGGACAGGGGGGCCATCTGTGCCCGCGTTGCATCCAGGTTTTCAGCTCTTCCAGCGGGCTGGAGAGCTGCCAGTCCGTCCATGTGCCCAGTCCCGGGGTGTGGTCGGGGCCGAGCAGTGGCACTCCTAATCCATTCGGAGCAGATGAGACTGAGAAATCTGGCCCTGGCCCAGGCTGATGAAGAAGAAAAGAAGGGAAGAAGGGAAGGAAAGGAAGGAGGAAAGAAGGAAAGAATGGAAGAAGGAAAGAAGGGAAGAAAGGAAGAAGGAAAGAAGGGAAGAAGGGAAGAAGGGAAGAAGGAAAGAAGGAAAGAATGGAAGAAGGGAAGAAGGGAAGAAGGAAAGAAGGAAAGAAGGAAAGAAGGGAAGAAGGGAAGAAGGGAAGAAGGAAAGAAGGAAAGAATGGAAGAAGGAAAGAAGGGAAGAAGGAAAGAAGGAAAGAATGGAAGAAGGGAAGAAGGAAAGAAGGGAAGAAGGAAAGAATGGAAGAAGGGAAGAAGGAAAGAAGGAAAGAAGGAAAGAAGGGAAGAAGGAAAGAAGGAAAGAAGGAAAGAAGGAAAGAAGGGAAGAAGGAAAGAAGGGAAGAAGGAAAGAAGGAAAGAAGGAAAGAAGGAAAGAAGGGAAGAAGGAAAGAAGGGAAGAAGCCCCCTACTGGAGCTGCTCTAACAGGCGCTCTCATCCTCTCAACTGTTGCGAAGCGATTGGTGGTTAGCGGGATAATCCAGCGGCATGGGTGCTCCAGATAGCTTCCTATACACTCCAGATAGCTGCCTGGGGCTCCAGATAGCTGCCTGGAGGCTCCAGATAGCTGCTTGGGCGCGCAGATGCAAAAAAGTATACTCTTAACAACACAATGAGCATCTTTAGCTATTGCCGCAGGGCTTAAATAACGAGCCAAATCTCAACCAAGTTATGTTGTCATCTTTCGGTGGTTCAATGGAATCTACAAGCCGCAATATCTTGGCATCAAAGCCTAGCAGTGTTATAGGACAATATAGCTTGAGCATGCTTATTATAAAAATAACGTTAACTCTGTAATATGTTTTCTCATCACAACAAAGCTAAAGCGTTTTGGAAATGTTTTTTTTTGCTTTTTTTCAATCTCAATTTTTTGTTTTTTATTAAATTATTTTTTAGGTGGTAGATCAGCTTTAATATATATATATATGTATGTTTTTTTTTGTTTTTTTTGGGGGGGGGGTATATCAGCTTAATATTGCAGATAGATTGCAACTTCCATCAATGTAATTGTCTGCATCACATCCAATCACTCATGTTTTTATATATATATATATATATACATATATATATATATATATATATATATATATATATATATATATATATATATATATATACACTGCTCAAAAAAATTAAGGGAACACTTAAACAACACAATGTAACTCCAAGTCAATCACACTTCTGTGAAATCAAACTGTCCACTTAGGAAGCAACACTGATTGACAATACATTTCACATGCTGTTGTGAAAATGGAATAGACAACAGGTGGAAATTATAGGCAATTAGCAAGACACCTCCAATAAAGGACTGGTTTTGCAGTTGGTGACCACAGACGACTTCTCAGTTCCTATGCTTCCTGGCTGATGTTTTGGTCACTTTTGAATGCTGGCGGTGCTTTCACTCTAGTGGTAGCATGAGACGGAGTCTACAACCCACACAAGTGGCTCAGGTAGTACAGCTCATCCAGGATGGCACATCAATGCGAGCATGGAGGCGCTACCAGGAGACAGGCCAGTACATCAGGAGACGTAGAGGAGGCCGTAGGAGGGCAACAACCCAGCAGCAGGACTGCTACCTCCGCCTTTGTGCAGGAGGAGCAGGAGGAGCGCTGCCAGAGCCCTGCAAAATGACCTCCAGCAGGCCACAAATGTGCATGTGTCTGCTCAAACGGTCAGAAACAGACTCCATGAGGGTGGTATGAGGGCCCGACGTCCACAGGTGGGGGTTGTGCTTACAGCCCAACACCGTGCAGGACGTTTGGCATTTGCCAGAGAACACCAAGATTGGCAAATTCGCCACTGGTGCCCTGTGCTCTTCACAGATGAAAGCAGGTTCACACTGAGCACGTGACAGACGTGACAGAGTCTGGAGACGCTGTGGAGAACGTTCTGCTGCCTGCAACATCCTCCAGCATGACCGGTTTGGCGGTGGGTCAGTCATGGTGTGGGGTGGCATTTCTTTGGGGGGTCGCACAGCCATCCATGTGCTCGCCAGAGGTAGCCTGAATCCAATTGAGCACATCTGGGACATCATGTCTCGCTCCATCCACCAACGCCACGTTGCACCACAGACTGTCCAGGAGTTGGCGGATGCTTTAGTCCAGGTCTGGGAGGAGATCCCTCAGGAGACCATCCGCCACCTCATCAGGAGCATGCCCAGGTGTTGTAGGGAGGTCATACAGGCACGTGGAGGCCACACACACTACTGAGCCTCATTTTGACTTGTTTTAAGGACATTACATCAAAGTTGGATCAGCCTGTAGTGTGGTTTTCCACTTTAATGTTGAGGGTGACTCCAAATCCAGACCTCCATGGGTTGATAAATTTGATTTCCATTGATAATTTTTGTGTGATTTTGTTGTCAGCACATTCAACTATGTAAAGAAAAAAAGTATTTAATAAGATTATTTAATTCATTCAGATCTAGGATGTGTTATTTTAGTGTTCCCTTTATTTTTTTGAGCAGTGTATATATACACACACATACATACATATACAGTGGGGAGAACAAGTATTTGATACACTGCCGATTTTGCATGTTTTCCTACTTACAAAGCATGTAGAGGTCTGTAATTTTTATCATAGGTACACTTCAACTGTGAGAGACGGAATCTAAAACAAAAAATCCAGAAAATCACATTGTATGATTTTTAAGTAATTAATTTGCATTTTATTGCATGACATAAGTATTTGATCACCTACCAACCAGTAAGAATTCCGGCTCTCACAGACCTGTTAGTTTTTCTTTAAGAAGCCCTCCTGTTCTCCACTCATTACCTGTATTAACTGCACCTGTTTGAACTTGGTACCTGTATAAAAGACACCTGTCCACACACTCAATCAAACAGACTCCAACCTCTCCACAATGGCCAAGACCAGAGAGCTGTGTAAGGACATCACGGATAAAATTGTAGACCTGCACAAGGCTGGGATGGGCTACAGGACAATAGGCAAGCAGCTTGGTGAGAAGGCAACAACTGTTGGCGCAATTATTAGAAAATTGAAGAAAATCAAGATGACGGTCAATCACCCTCGGTCTGGGGCTCCATGCAAGATCTCACCTCGTGGGGCATCAATGATCATGAGGAAGGTGAGGGATCATCCCAGAACTACACGGCAGGACCTGGTAAATGACCTGAAGAGAGCTGGGACCACAGTCTCAAAGAAAACCATTAGTAACACACTACGCCGTCATGGATTAAAATCCTGCAGCGCACACAAGGTCCCACTGCTTAAGCCAGCGCATGTCCAGGCCCGTCTGAAGTTTGCCAATGACCATATGGATGATCCAGAGGAGGAATGGGAGAAGGTCATGTGGTCTGATGAGACAAAAATAGAGCTTTTTGGTCTAAACTCCACTCGCCGTGTTTGAAGGAAGAAGAAGGATGAGTACAACCCCAAGAAAACCATCCCAACCGTGAAGCATGGAGGTGGAAACATCATTCTTTGGGGATGCTTTTCTGCAAAGGGGACAGGACGACTGCACCGTATTGAGGGGAGGATGGATGCGGCCAAAATCGGCAGTGTATCAAATACTTGTTCTCCCCACTGTATACACACCCACATACATACATACATACTGTACATACATACACATACATATCCTTTAAATATATATATATATTCCCCTTTATTACTTTCCAACCCCACCACCCTTTCCCAACTTGGAGTAAACTAGTGAACAACAACGCCTAGGCCTCTACTTCCAGCCCATACCCACAATCTACATTTTATGGACACAGTCAATTTTACAATAATTACATTTTGTTTGTTCTTTCTCCTGAACTTCTTCTACTCTCAACCTCTCCGATCATTTTCATGATGTCCATCCGGTTTGCTTCTATATGCCATATCTTTCTAACTGTGCTCCTTCACAAAAGCTCCCAACCTACAAACCATACACTTATTATGGACACAGCGTGCCTACATTATTAGTTATCTTGTTATTGTTTGTTGTTAGTTGTTATTAGTCCCATCCTTCAATTCCATTCAACACCTCCCATCTATCTTTTAACACCATCCATATAGGATTTATATTTGCCATATATATTTCAACTATACTGTGATGTCTTACAAAATTTCTGAACCTTTCTATTTTCATTGTTTCTACAGATTGTGAATTGATAAACATTTTTGCTAATAGTATTATTATATTATTGATTGATTGACTATGACTTTTCAGATCACCCAGTAGTGCTATCTGCAGGGTTAGCTCCAGGTAAATATTGCAAATCTTTACCCATTCCTGGACCTGGGTCCAAAAACAAGCTACAAATGGACAGTACCAAAACAAATGATCTAATGATTCTGTCTCTACGCAGCAAAATCTGCAGAGCTGGGAAGATTGTATCCCCCATATAAATAACATTATATTGGTAGCAAGAATTTTATATAATAATTTAAATTGAAAGATTCTAAGTTTTGAATCCAGTGTCGTTTTGCGTATCAGTTCATAAACACTATGCCATGGGATCGGTACGTCAAAAATCTCTTCCCAACTATTTTGCATTCTATACAGTTTTCCTTAACCAATTATGTTCTTTAATGCAAGGCCGACAGACAAGTTCCTTACTTTCTCCTCCTTCCACTTTCCTCTTCCATTTTTGTGGTAAGGCTGCAATCATTTGGTTGTAATTTTGGGTAGAGCAGACATTTCCATATGTTTTTGTTAGCTGCATAACTCCACCAGTCCTACCGATGATATCATTTACAAAGATTATACCTTTTTTAAACATTTTGTAAAAAAAAAAAAAAGGTTTTCTGTCAATTAGTATATTTGAGTTTAACCACAATATTTGTTGCATTATTTGTTCTATTGTTTCTGGAGGATTAAATTGAAATTGCAACCAACTTTCTATGGCTTGTTTTAGAAATAGTGATATCTGGGAGATGATTTCCTTTTCAAATAACTGAAAGTGAGGGGTTGTAATCTGAATAAAGGGAAAAAGGCCATTCTTGAACATTGGGTGAGACAATCTTACTAATTTGCTAGAGAACCAGTTCGGATTTAAGTATAACTTTTGTATGACTGAAGCTTTTAGTGATAGGCCTAATGTTTAAAATTTAATCATTTCTGTCCTCCGAATTCATATTCATTATATAAATAGGCCCGTTTAATTTTATCTGGCTTGCAGTTCCAAATAAATTGGAATATTTTTTTCTAATATAATTAAAAAAACTGTTCGCTAGGCGTAGGCAAGACCATAAGCAAATAGGTAAACAGGGATAATACTAAAGAGTTAATCAGGGTGATTTTTCCACAAATTGACAGGCACCCACCTTTCCATGGTAGCAAGATCTTATTTATTATTGCTAACTTTCTATTTTAATTTATTGAAGTGAGATCATTTCCTTTGGGATATGTATTCCGAGTATATCCACATCACCATCAGACCATTTTATTGGTAAACTACATGGCAATGTATTTTTTATTGATCCAATACGTAATATAGTACATTTGTCATAATTTGGTTGTAATCCAGAGAGGTTAGAACATGTATCTAGATCCTCTATGAGGCTGTGGAGTGATTCTAGATTTAAAAGAAAACATGAATCATCAGCGTACAATAACACCTTTGTTTTTAACCCCTAGATTTCTAATCCTCTGATATTATTATTGGATCTGATTTTAATAGCTAACATCTCGATGGCCACAATAAATAGATAAGCCGATAGTGGACAAACTTGTTTCACTCCTCTTGACAGTTTAAAACTTTCGGAGAAATAGCCATTATTTACTATTTTACACCTAGGGTTACTATACATGATTTTGACCCATTTTATAAGAGATTCACCTAAATTGAAATGCTCCAGGCATTTATATATAAACCCCAGTCGTACTTTATCAAATGCCTTTTCGAAGTCTGCTATGAATAGCAGGCCTGGTATCTCCGATTTTCCATAATGTTCTATTGTTTCCAATATTTGCCTTATATTATCTCCAATGCATCTTCCATGTAAAAAACCTGTCTGATAACAATGAATAATATCCGACAATACCTTTTTAATTCTATGTGCTATACATTTTGCTAGAATTTTTGCATCACAACACTGAAGTGTAAGGGGCCTCCAATTTTATTAATGGACTGGATCTTTATATTTTCTACTTGTATCCTGTTTCAGTAATAATGAGATCAGACCTTCTTCTTGAGTGTCAGATGATCTACCATTTACATAGGAGTGGTTAAAACATGCCACTCCTGATCAGCTTTAATATTGCAGATAGATTGTAACTTCCATCAATGTAATTGTCTGCATCACTTCCAATCCCCCATATGTATTTTATTCGCATATATATACAGTATCTCACAAAAGTGAGTACACCCCTCACATTTTGGTAAATATTTGAGTATATCTTTTCATGTGACAACACTGAAGAAATGACACTTTGCTACAATGTAAAGTAATGAGTGTACAGCTTGTATAACAGTGTAAATTTGCTGTCCCCTCAAAATAACACAACACACAGCCATTAATGTCTAAACCGCTGGCAACAAAAGTAAGTAAAAATGTCAAAATTGGTCCCAAAGTGTCAATATTTTGTGTGGCCACCATCATTTTCCAGCACTGCCTTAACCCGCTTGGGCATGGAGTTCACCAGAGCTTCACAGGTTGCCACTGGAGTCCTCTTCCACTCCTCCATGACGACATTACGGAGCTGGTGGATGTTGGAGACGATGGACGGGGCCATGTACCATCAAATCTTGGGTGAGAACCTCCTTCACTCAGCCAGGGCATTGAAAATGGGTCGTGGATGGGTATTCCAGCATGACAATGACCCAAAACACACGGCCAAGGCAACAAAGGAGTGGCTCAAGAAGAAGCACATTAAGGTCCTGGAGTGGCCTAGCCAGTCTCCAGACCTTAATCTCATAGAAAATCTATGGAGGGAGCTGAAGGTTCGAGATGCCAAACGTCAGCCTCGAAACCTTAATGACTTGGAGAAGATCTGCAAAGAGGAGTGGGACAAAATCCCTCCTGAGATGTGTGCAAACCTGGTGGCCAACTACAAGAAACGTCTGACCTCTGTGATTGCCAACAAGGGTTTTGCCACCAAGTACTAAGTCATGTTTTGCAGAGGGGTCAAATACTTATTTCCCTCATTAAAATGCAAATCAATTTATAATATTTTTGACATGTGTTTTTCTGGATTATTTTGTTGTTATTCTGTCTCTCACTGTTCAAATAAACCTACCATTAAAATTATAGACTGATAATTTCTTTGTCAGTGGGCAACCGTACAAAATCAGCAGGGGATCAAATACTTTTTTCCCTCACTGTATATAGAGTTGAAGTTGGAAGTTAACATACACCCTAGCCAAATACATTTAAACTAAGTTTTTCACAATTCCTGACATTTAATCCTAGTAAAAATTCCCTGTCTTAGGTCAGTTAGGATCACCACTTTATTTTAAGAATGTGATATGTCAGAATAATAGTAGAGAGAATAATTTCTTTCAGCTTTCATTTCTTTCATCACATTCCCAGTGGGGTGAGAAGTTTACATAAACTTAAATAGTATTTGGTAGCATTGCCTTTAAATTGTTTAACTTGGGTCAAACGTTTCGGGTAGCCTTCCACAAGCTTCCCACAATAAGTTGCGTGAATTTTGGCCCATTCCTCCTGACAGAGCTGGTGTAACTGAGTCAGGTTTGTAGGTGTCCTTCTAGCACACGCTTTTTCAGTTCTGCCCACACATTTTCTATAGGATTGAGGTCAGGGCTTTGTGATGGCCACTCCAACACCTTCACTTTGTTGTCCTTATGTCATTTTGCCACAAATTTGGAAGTATGCTTGGGGTCATTGTCCATTTGGAAGACCCATTTGCGACCAAGCTTTAACTTCCTGACTGATGTCTTGATATGTTGCTTCAATATATCCACATAATTGTACTTCCTCATGATGCCATCTATTTTGTGAAGTGCACCAGTCCCTCCTGCAGCAAAGCACCCCCACAGCATGATGCTGCCACCCCATGCTTCACGGTTGGGATGGTGTTCTTCGGCTTGCAAACTACCCCTTTTTCCTCCAAACATAACAATGGTCATTATGGCCAAACAGTTCTATTTTTGTTTCATCAGACCAGAGGACATTTCTCCAAAAACTATGATCTTTGTCCCCATGTACAGTTGCAAACTGTTGTCAGGCTTTTTTATGGTGGTTTTGGAGCAGTGGCTTCTTCCCTTTGATGCGGTGAAGTTGTCCTGTCCCCTTAGCAGAAAAACACCCCCAAAGCATAATGTTTCCACCTCCATGTTTGACGGTGGGGATGGTGTTCTTGGGGTCATAGGCAGCATTCCTCCTCCTCCAAACACGGCGAGTTGAGTTGATGCCAAAGAGCTCGATTTTGGTCTCATCTGACCACAACACTTTCACCCAGTTCTCCTTTGAATCACCCAGTTCATTGGCAAACTTCAGACGGCCCTGTACATGTGCTTTCTTGGGCAGGGGGACCTTGCAGGCGCTGCAGGATTTCAGTCCTTCATGGCGTTGTGTGTTACCAATTGTTTTCTTGGTGACTATGGTCCCAGCTGCCTTGAGATCATTGACAAGATCCTCCTGTGTAGTTCTGGGCTGATTCCTCACCATTCTCATGATCATTGCAACTACACGAAGTGAGATCTTGCATGGAGCCCCAGGCCGAGGGAGATTGACAGTTATTTTGTGTTTCTTCCATTTGCGAATAATCACACCAACTGTTGTCACCTTCTCACCAAGCTGCTTGGCGATGGTCTTGTAGCCCATTGTCCCTGACATCCTTGGAGAGCTCTTTGGTCTTGGCCATGGTGGAGAGTTTGGAATCTGATTGATTGATTGCTTCTGTGGACAGGTGTCTTTTATAAAGGTAACAAGCTGAGTTTAGGAGCACTCCCTTTAAGAGTGTGCTGCTAATCTCAGCTCGTTACCTGTATTAAAGACATCTGGGAGCCAGAAATCTTGCTGATTGAGAGGGGGTCAAATACTTATTTCCCTCATTAAAATGCAAATCAATTTATAACATTTTTGACATGTGTTTTTCTGGATTTTTGTTGTTCTGTCTCTCACTGTTCAAATAAACCTACCATTAAAACTATAGACTGATCATTTCTTTGTCAGTGGGCAAACATACAAAATCAGCAGGGGATCAAATACTTTTTTCCCTCACTGTATATATACATATACATACATACACATACATACATATACACATACATAAATACATACATACATATAAATACATATACATATATATATATATATATATATATATATATATATATATATATATATATATATATATATATATACACACATCCTTTAAAAAAATATATTTCCCTTTATTACTTTCCAACCCCACCACCCCTCCCCTAATTGGAGTAAACTAGTGAACAACAACGCTTTGGCCTCTACTTCCAGCTTATACATACTATATACATTTTATGGACACAGTCAATTTTACAATAGTTCTATTTTGTTTGTTTTTACTCCTGAACTTCTTCTACCCTTAACCTCTCCGATCATTTTCATGATGTCCATCCGGTTTGGTAATTTACCTCACATGAGTATTGCAGTTTCATATTCAGTAGGGTTCTTGTAATCGTCAGTAAAATATTCAAAATGAGTCGTTAGCTCACTCTCACTGATGAGCATGTGCAAAACAAACAAACGGACACCGGGCTGATAGTTTTTGAAGCAGCAGTTTCATTTAATTTAATTTCCCTAGTTAAACACACATCTACATTTTTTCTAAGATGTTGTCCTTGCAATATATTTTCAACTCTCCTCCCTTGGTCCACCGGTTGTTGTTTGAGGGTTGGTTTGAAGCCTGATCTCTTGCACCTGCAAGGGAACTTGAAGATGATCCCGCCTGTCCGGTAGGCAGCAGATGGGTGCATCTCCCCATTTCCAAAGAGTCATCGGTACAATTATGAGTGTGAACATCAGCTGACTGCTGATGGGAAGTTTCCAAGAAGGTTTCTGGAGAATTGGTTCTGGGCCAAGACCATGTGGTACATGCCAAGTCCGAAAAAAAACTGCTTCAGCCAGAAAGGTGTTTGGTGACATAGCAGATATTAGCTGTGATAGTTTTAGGCTACTGTATGTCATTAAGCTCAAATCAGTTTGATAAGTTGGTAAACAGCTATAAGGCTGCAGAAAATGAATATATTCGACAGCAACCAGCCTGTCTATGATACATACAGAATATGTTATCTGGACAAGTCTGCCCGTTTATTGGTTTGTTAAGTCATTTACAGCTCACTTGCACATTTTTCCACCAAATATATATGTCCTAAATAGATATACCAATTATTAAAATGAAACCAGGAAGGTGTGACCGCTTCAATTAGCAGCCTGTCCCTATTTCATTTTCTTGCAACACCTCAGAGAGTTTTGTAATAATCGCAATGCAGAGTACAGCTATACATTTCTCTGTTCTATGTTTGGAAATGGAATGTTCCTTTTCCTCTAGCTGATCTGACAGAGTAACAGTATAGGTGGTGAGAACTATGCTTGAGTCCAGAAGCATCCAATTAAAATGGGGCTTTTTGTGAATGCATGGGTCTATATCTCCACATGTTGGAACTAGAGGAATTGGAATGTGTGTGAATGAAACACCCTATCCACTGGGACCGGCATTACCTCATAAAGAGAAGTAGTCATACTCTATTGACTGAGCAGATTTAGAACATCAATACTTTTTTTTTCACAGGGGTATGTGTGTTTATGCAATGTTTTACAAGAAAAATATATATATTGCTGTGCTTTACGGTCTTGGGTATCATCACCGCATGCACAGTAAAAATGATGGCCATTAAGACAGCCGGCTGCATATTTCAGAAAAAAATGTATAATGTGGCCATTCATGAGCCGTTCAAATTGCCTTGCATAATCAACAGCAATGCATTGATGTTACTGGCACTGGTCCATTGCCTTGTGTTTTCCTTAACTCCAACATGGACCGTGTGAGTGAGACTCTCTCTCTCTCTCTCTCTCTCTCTCTCTCTCTCTCTCTCTCTCTCTCTCTCTCTCTCTCTCTCGCGCTCGCGCTCGCGCTCTCTGTGTCCTTGTGGCTATTTTATAGTCTTGTTAGCAGGGAGTCTCCTGCACTTAGACATATTTCATTTAGAGGCTATGTACCAAAATGAGTTTTCAACTTTGGATACACAACAATTTTGTACCGGAAGAGCTCCTCATTTTCCATCATAGGAACAGTGTTAAAATGAAATCAGCTGGGCTGTGCGCCGTGCTCTGACTATTTTCAGGGAAGCTGTGTTTTCATGGGGAAATGGAGTTGGCTCCACGCCTGTTTCCATTCACTTGATTCTGAGAGCACCGGGCCTATTATGACTGGCAGGCATTACCATGCATAAAGGGCCTCATTTAAAAAAAGGCTCGATGTAAATCTCATATCTCACATCAAACAGTCTTTTATTTTTCTCCCTTTTTTATTTTCGGTCTTCAGACATCTGGCTGAAAAAATGCCTTTCAACATCCACTCAAAGGAATTGGAGAAGTTCTCGGAGGACTAGCTGCAGTATTGTTCTGTTGCTTTTTTGCTTGAGTCGATATCTGCCCACAGCAGGTACCTACTGTAGATCCCAGGAAAGTATAAGCAACTTCACATAGCTGCTTGTTTTCTTCTATTCAGAGGATAACATACACGTATCATCATCTTTACTGTGTGCCTGTGTAGGTCTCTCTAGTCTCATGTTATTTGTGGAGTGTTGTAATCCTGAATGTAATGTCAGTTGCACCTCCGATGCTTTCCACTGCAAGGAGCACTGCCATTCAATCAACACCTTGAAGCCTGGCCATGCCTGTGTGTGTGTGTGTGTGTGTGTGTGTGTGTGTGTGTGTGTGTGTGTGTGTGTGTGTGTGTGTGTGTGTGTGTGTGTGTGTGTGCGTGCGTGCGTGCGTGCGTGCGTGCGTGTGTGTGTGTGTGTGTGTGTGTGTGTGTGCGTGCGTGAGTGCGTGCAAATGCACAAGTGTGTTTGTAAAAGGTGAAGTTGTTACTCTTAGCATTCCATGCTACCCTCCGGCAGAGCTAGACCTTACAGTAGCTATGATGGCTTTTGTTGACAGTGTGACAAACTAGCCATCCTGTGCTTTCCTGTAGGGCGGTGACCGAGGACACACATGATCCCATGCCAGAAGAGGCAATGGAAGCCACCATCCAGACAGCTGTGACCTTGCGATCACAAGCCCTGATCAGGAGCCAAATATCCCCAACCTTCCCCATGCTCAGGCCCAGTGTGCCAACAGAACCAGGTGCCTCTCCAGAAGTGGATCTGGAGGCCAAGATGGAGCCTTAAGCTGCCAGGCAGTTGATGTTTTACATTACTATGGAGTTCATCAGAGTTTTGACTAATTTCCTGGTCCTATGCTGATTGCTCAGCATATTGATGCAAGCTATGCTACTGTGTAGGCCTAACAATACAATAATATAGTATAATATATTGCAATGTGTTTTTGGCACAAGGAAATGCTTCACACTTTAGCCTTGCTAATTTCAATTTCATATAGTGTTTTTTTTTATTTATTTTTAAATATAAAATACATGCTGTGCCAATACTGTAGGTGAAAGATGTCTGAATCGTTTGCCAAGTTTGACATTTTCACATAAAAGTTGTTCTTGTCCTTACCAAATGTATCTGTGAACTAGTATATTTGGATATGATTTGAAATGATCTATTCCATCTCCTTGACAAATTCTTTGGAATGTCTCTTTGCCAAATGCATTGTGCCCAAGTCATTCTCATTTGGAGCTCGCATCCCACCGCGTTAGCCTTGAGATTCTCATAATCGCCAAACCTCCCACGGTGATTATCAAATAACCCATGTAGCCAGTCAACTCTGTCCACAGAATCCTTGAGGCAAAGAAGGGAAAAAGATTCGGAACACTGGCGTACATACTTAGGCGTACGAAGCCTTATCTATGTGGTCAATGCAACTGTAAAATCAATAGTGCTATGACAACAAATGGTTATGGAAAATGTGTCTGGGTTACGGCAAACCAATATTACAAACCTGCTAACATTTACATTTTCCTTATATAATACATAGTGCTGTCAGTCTGTATGAGTGTATCTGATACGGCGTTGTTTTGGCACTGTGGCTGGGCTATTTGGGGAGACGTTATCCAGACAGAGGAACTAGGGGTCCCCAAGCCCACTGGTGGTTTAAGAGCTTACGCCACAGAGGCCCACCCAATAAAATCTGCTTTCTGGACCGTTTATGTGAGCATGGAGTTAAAAAATACTACATGTTTATCACATGATTTATGCAGGCATGGTTTGTGCAATTTTAACTCTCGGGTCTGTCAGCATCGCACCGCTCTTACGTAATGTTACAATTAGCTCTGGTAAAAAAGCGACGGGAGTGAAACGGCGCAAAGAGTAATTGAAGAGTAATGCAGAGATTGATAAACACACTAAGTGATCTTGAGGTCTGTTCTGTTCCTGTTTCCATTTTCCGCCGCCACATTTCCCCACATGAAATGGAATAACCTTCGTCTCTTGTTATGTAGCCTTCTGCATTCGATTATCATACTAAAGTCCTGAACAGCATGACGCTAATTTGCAGTGCTATGGATGTCTTTGAGAAAGTCACAGTAATGAAGTATACAAGGAGGAGGATCATGTGGAGCGTCACTTATTGAACATCGTAACTGTTTATATTTATGTGAGGCACGAACCTTTTTTGTCTGTATCCTGTGACTGTGTTCTCTGTAACCTGTGATTGTGTTCTCTGTAACCTGTGATTGTGTTCTCTGTAACCTGTGATTGTGTTCTCTGTAACCTGTGATTGTGTTCTCTGTAACCTGTGACTGTGTTCTCTGTAACCTGTGATTGTGTTCTCTGTAACCTGTGATTGTGTTCTCTGTAACCTGTGACTGTGTTCTCTGGAACACGTGACTGTGTTCTCTGTAACCTATGACTGTGTTCTCCGTTCTCTGTGACTGTGTTCTCTGTAACCAGTGACTGTGTTCTTTGTAACCTGTGACTGTGTTCTCTGTAACCTGTTACTGTGTTCTCTGCTTCACTTCCCCCTGCGATAACAACGGCCCATAGAAACCATTCCTCAGCCACTAGTGGTTCTAATTATCCTCTCTGACATGACATGCTTTCGACAATTCCACCTTGTTATGTTTAAACAGATGATGGCTGGTTGTTGTACGGGACGGGAGAAGCCTGTACTCTGCTAACTTCCCCTCTCTTTAAAAGGCTGGGAGCAAGGGAGAGGGAGGGAGTCCATGTTTCTGTGGGTGCTCCAGCCTTGTCTTCTCTCTTTACTGGGAGCCGCTAGCTAGCTGACACCTAGCTTGTTCCGAGTGTGTTAGCTGTAGCAGCCTGACATCATAAATCACGCTGATCTTCTCTCTCTTAGTGTAATATCCCTGACGGGGGAGGTGAGTTAGAGTTACCTCATCACACTGCTATTCTTTGAGATGGTTGAAATATACATTGAGGCTAATATTGGGATCCAAACCCTCTAACCTGCAGGGGCCAACTACCCCATAAAAGTCATAAATGTTTCCCTCATGTAGACGGTTAGGATGATTTTGAACCTTACCGAACACATCAAAGCACACATGATATACAACAATGAATCAAAACAAACATTATTTTAATTATGCCTTTACACAAAAAAGCACTTGAAACTCTTAACATGTCCAAAAAGCTCATGTGTATTAATGCTGTGAGATTGTTGTCCCTTAAAAAAGAGAGAGCTATTTTCTAAACTCCTCTGTTTTACAGATCTTCAAAAGTAAAGCCCACATTGTGCCCGTGCTGCCACCTGCACATACACAGAGGGCAGGCTGCCACTGTTTCAATGGAGCTGCATGCGCGCCCCAGCGGGCCTCAAGATAGCGGCTAAAGAGCTTATTTCCCAAATCTATTTATCCTTTCTAGAACTGTGAGATGTCGACAGAAAGTCAGTTAACTCTAGCCAGTGGCAGCTGCATGGGTTTTGCATAATTAATTATTTATACCAAACCAGACTCAGTAATTACCATCCAGATGAATATGATATTCTAATCAGGCACGCTTTAATTTTAATTGCCCTCCAGCATCTAACTGTCAGTGCTGGCCTGGCTTGATGAATTGGAGACTCTCGAAACACCATTAGACATCTGCTCCAAGAGCATTGCCTCCGCTACCCCTCCAACCCAACCACCCGCCATAAAAATCAATACAAGACTGATGTGTGTGATCGCTCTCATTTTTCTATGTAAAGCCATTTTCCGTCAATGACAAAAGCAGAACAAGTCTTGAAGCCACAAGGCCCCCGATGACTGATGAGTCCTAGAGAGGTTAGGTTTCTCCGAATTTGGATTCTTCCAATAAGATGAAGGAGCTTATCAGGCACCTGCCTGGACACCCGTGTGCCGGGCTAAAAAAGGGGTTGGTGGTGTACCATCATTTTGTAGTAGACCAATAGGTACACAGCAGTCTGAGTGTCTGTTTTATACAGTATTGTCTACTGAATCACCATCATTTAAAATGCTATCTTTGAAAAACAGCAGAAAAAGTCTGTCCAAGCCTTATGATTTGTGTGACACATCAAATTTAATACTCAATCTTGACTAAGAGGGAACACGTGAAGCTTTTTCAGTCCTCGTTAGATGTCGATTGACACTCCTGGTTCAAGGTTTTGCCAGATTTGTGAATTTCAAGTCCAGTACCATGGCGACGGGCTCTCCAAAGGCTGTCTGACAGATCTCTGCAGCAAGCCCAGTAATCCCACCAGCTGTTTCCATGGAGAGCCGTGTCCTGGATAGATTCCACTATCACACATTTTTCACAGGTTTCACATTAGCCATATGAGCCAGCTGTAAGGACCCCCATTCTAATTCCTCCAATTTTGTTACTGATGTGATGTACGATCAAATACAACATGATTAAACATTGCCATTCGATGTTTAATCATTGAGAGTATGAGATGGCTATATGATGAGTCCTCCTATGCCAGGTGGCCTTTAAGCATCCCAGCTATCAGAGACAGTAAACAAACCATTGGTAGATTGGGAGATATACAGTATATGAATAGTGAACAGCTGAATTAGAAAATTACACCAGTGTGGCAATGTGATATTTCTGGTGCTGGAAGCCTGTGCTATACGCTAAGTCAGCTTGTTTGAGTTAAGGCTGCCTCTTCATCTGTAACCCGGAGAGCAACTGAATGAAAATGAAACCACTTCAACTTCCTTGACACAATCTGGAAAGGCGAGAAGCATATGGACTCCGTTGTCGTTATGCTGCTCTGCACCTAGGGTGAGAAGACAGATGGGCCTCACAGATGTGCTTGACAGACTGATAAACCCAATGGCCTTTGCTATTTTGGACGCTTTCCTCCAAACTGCACACTCAAATTAGGGCTGTAAACTTACAGAAATGCTTCAATACTTTCAGCAAAGCCGTTGATTATTTTGATACCTTATTTCTTAGACTGTTTTTGCAACAACTGGATTTATTAGTATTTTACAAGTGAACATGAACCGAAAGCATAACATTACTTCATTCAATGTACTAATCACTACTGCTACCGGTATCTCTTACAAATCTCTGGAAAATATCCTCCACTATTAATCTTTATGGTATTGAGTACAGTATGACCTCACAGCTGAAAGTGAGGTCATACTGTACTCAAGACCATAAAGATTAAAATAGAGGGTATTTTCCAGACTCTCTGTTTATTATCTATGCATAGTCACTTTACCTCTACCTACATGTACATATTTCCTCAATTACCTGGACTAACCTGTGCCCCGCACATTGACTCTGTACCGGTACCATGTATATATACTCCTGTATATAGCCTCCCCACTGTTATTTTGTTGTTGCTCTTTCATTATTTGTTATTTTTCTATGTTCTTCTTATTTTCAGTTTATTTTAGTAAATACATTCTTAACACTTATTTTTCTTAAAACTGCATTGTAAGGGCTTGTAAGTAAGCATTTCACTGTAAGGTCTACACCTGTTGTATTCGGCGCATGTGACAAATACAATTTGATTTGATTTGATATACAGACAGACGATAAACAGGATATACAGACAGACGATAAACAGGATATTTAGACGATAAACAGGATATATAGACCGATGATAAACAGGATATACAGACAGACGATAAACAGGATATATAGACGATAAACAGGATATGCAGATGATCAACAGGATATATAGACCGATGATAAATAGGATATACAGACAGACGATAAACAGGATATACAGACAGATGATAAACAGGATATACAGATGATAAACAGGATATACAGACAGATGATAAACAGGATATACAGACGATAAACAGGATATTCAGACAGATGATAAACAGGATATACAGACGATAAACAGGATATACAGATGATCAACAGGATATACAGACGATCAACAGGATATACAGACGATAAACAGGATAAACAGATGATAACAGGATTACAGACAACAGGATATACAGACGATAAACAGGATATACAGACAACATATGTAGAAGCAGAGTTCACACAAATCCACATGTGGTATGTACACTATGTACACTGTAAACTAGGAACTACAAGCTTCACTACAAACACTAAGCTACATTATAAATGATGATGTGCGGTGGGGGAAATATGTATATGAAACGAGTCAGGTGCATATGAGGGTGTGCAGAGAGGGCAAAGAGCAATGTGCCGTTCCAGGATGATAGTGCAGGGTGCATAGTCCATGAATGAGAAGATCATCGTGGACCAGGTGGCCGGTTGGTGAGGGCCACGGCGCGAGGCAAGAAGCTGTTCGGGTGGCAAGAGGTTTTGGTAATGAGTGACCTGAACTGTTTGCCAGAGGGGAGTCCAGAGGGGGTGGAAGGGGTCGGGATGATCTTTCCTGCACACTTTCTTTGCTCTGAAGTTTTGCAGGACCTTGATGCAGGGCAGGTGGCAGCCGATGACCCTGTCAACAGCCCGGACAATCCGGAGCAGTTTGCCCTTGGACCGGGCAGACGCATTCCCAAACCAGACAGTGATCGAGGAGGTGGGGATGGACTCGATGATGACTGTGTAGAACCGGATCAAAATCGTCTGTGAGAGTCTAGATTTCTTCAGCTGACACAAGAAGTAGATCCGCTGGTGTGCCTTCTTGGTGATCACTGTGATGTTATCCTCCCACTTGAGGTTGTGGGAGATGATGGTCCACAGGAATTTGACTTTCTCAGCTTTCTCAGCTGAGCCATTGATTTCAAGGGGGCGAGATTGTGAGGGACGCTTCCTGAAGTCAATCACTATCTCCACGGTTTTGAGAGTGTTCAGCTCCAGGTTATTGTGAATGCACCAGGCCACCATCTGTTCAATCACTCTCCGGTACATGGACTTGTCACCGTTGGAGATAAGGCATACCAGGGTGGTGTCATCTACAAATTCAAGTAGCTTGACAGACGCGTCGTTGGAGGTGCAGTTTTTGGTATAGAGTGAGGAGAGGGGAGAGCATGCAGTTGGAGAAGGAGGAAGATGGAGGACAGTCTAATGAGGAGCTATCCGGCATCTGGATAGCTGAGGGAAAACTTCAATACGGAAGAGTCAACAGCAGTAGAATGCTCTTATGTGTTTCAGCAAAGAAAGAGAAATGTAGAAGGCAAAGGCACAATCCAGTTTCATTCTATAGTGCCACTCAAAGGCAGTGTTTACACAGACAGCTCAATTCTAATATTTTTTCCAGAGCTGATCTGATTGGTCAAAAGACCAATTAGTGAGAAAAGAAAAACAGAATTTGGAATGCAGCCAAAGTCCCCGCCTGAGGATAAACCCCTGGCTAATGAAGGTGGACAGTTGGGAGACTGTGACCTTGCTTTGGGATGGGAAAGTCTAATAAGAACAAGGTCCTAAGAGAGGAAACTTCTCTCCAGAGTGGATGTTGTCTCTCTGTCCCAGTTTTTACACACACCTTTCATTACTGTTAGAGGAAGGGGAAAGTATAGGAGGTCATTAAAGAAGGGACTGTAGGATCATATCATTTATTAAAGGAAGGGATAATACAGTGTGTGACACTGAAACTAGCTTTGAACGTCTACTACTGTACGTAATTAGTAATGGGGGCTGTGAAATTCAAAGTAAACTATGGAAGATTTCCATATTATACTGAACAAAAATATAAATGCAACATGTAAAGTGTCCCATGTTTCATGAGCTGAAATTAAAGATGCCAGAAATGTTTCATTCGCACAAAAAGCTTTTTTCTCTCAAATTCTGTGCACAAATTTTGTTTACATCTCTGTTAGTGAGCATTTCTCCTTTGCCAAGATAATCCATCCACTTGACATGTGTGGCAAATCAAGAAGCTGATGGAAACAGCATGATCATTACACAGGTGCACCTTGTGCTGGGGACAATAAAAGGCCACTTTTAAATGTGCAGTTTTGTCACACAACACTATGCCACAGAAGTCTCAATTTTGAGGCAGTGTGGAATTGGCATGCTGACTGCAGGAATGTCCACCAGAGCTGTTGCCAGAGAATGTAATGTTAATTTCTCTACCATAAGCCGCCTCCGACGTCGTTTTAGAGAAATTGGCAGCACGTCCAACCGGCCTGACAACCGCAGACCATGTGTCACGGTTTCGGCCGAGGCTGCCTCTCTTCCTTGCTCGGGCAGGCTTCGGCGTTCGTCGTCTCCGGAATACTAGCTGCCACCGTTGTATGTTTCTATGTTCGTTTGGTCTGGTCTGGTATTGTACACCTGTTATCGTTTAGTGTCATTAGTGTCCTAATAGTTCTCGTTGTGTTTGTCAGGTGTTGTGTGTGATTGTTTTCACTGTCGTGCATTTTGCTAGTTCGTATACTGTTTGCTCGGTTGAGCTGTTCTCCTATGTGTAGGAGTGTTTTGTCGCACATGTTTAGTGCGCCCGTTTGTTTTCGCCTGCGTGCGGAGTTCTCGCCTCAGGGCATTGCATCGTGCTTGAGTTTGTGCATTCACTAAAGTCTTTTGGACTTATTTTCTGCGTCCTGCGCCTGATTCCACCACCACACCCACCTACAGCAACACTGACAGAATCACACACCATTTCCAATGGAATCAGCAGGAGCCGCAGCAGCACAGGAGACGTTGGAGGACAGGGTCCGGGAGCAGAATGACCAGATCCTGCGGATGGGGTCCGCCCTGCAGGAGGTGATCACCACCCTCCAACGCTGGGAGACCCGAGGGACACCCCCAACACCATCTTCCCTGCCGGGTGTCAGGGCTTCCTTCTCCAGGTGGAGCTTTACCTGGCCACCGTGCACCCGGCGCCCTCGGGACACGAGAGCGTGTCCGCCCTGATCTCCTGCCTTTCCGGCAAGGCGTTAGAATGGGCCAACGCCGAGTGGAGGAGAATAGACGCTACCACCATCACATACGCAGAGTTCTCCCGCCGCTTCAGGGCGGTGTTTGACCATCCCCCGGAGGGGAAAGCGGTGGGGGAGCGTCTGTTCTGCCTCCGGCAGGGGAAGAGGAGTGCCCAGGAGTTCGCGTTGGAATTCCGTACTCTAGCGGCGGATGCAGGGTGGAATGAGCGGGCCCTCATCGATCACTACCGCTGTAGTCTACGTGAGGACGTCCGTAGGGAGCTGGCCTGTCGGGACACCAGCCTCTCGTTCGACCAGTTAGTCGACATGTCCATCATGCTGGATACCCTGCTAGCTACCCGCGGACGTCCCGAGGAGGGTCCGTCCATTTCACCCTCCAGCGCCTCCGAGCCGTGCCCCATGGAGCTCGGGGGCGCTGGCGCTAGAGAGAGGAGGGGTCGGAGTATGAGGGGGTCCATCTCCTGCACCAACTGTGGTCGGGGAGGACACACCGCGGCTAGGTGCTGGGGATGGCCTCCTAGGGGAGAAGACGACAGGCTCCGCACTGGGGAGTCCTTCCAGGTGAGTAGGCGCCCCACTCACCCAGAGCTCTCTGTTGCGCACTTCTGTACACCTGTGCGTTTTCCACAGGTAGCACCTCATTCCCAGCATAAGGCGCTGGTAGATTCAGGCGCGGCTGGGAATTTTGTTGATAAGAAATTTTGTTTAGCCTTAGGGATTCCCCTCCTCCCTGTTGACGTCCCCTTCCCCGTTCATGCCCTAGAGAGCAGTCCGTTGGGTGCGGGCTTGATCAGGGAGGTCACGGCGCCACTTAGGATGTGTGCGCAGGGGGGTCATCAGGAGGTGATCCAGCTATTTCTGATCGACTCGCCTGCGTATCCGGTGGTGCTGGGCATGCCCTGGTTGAGTACCCATAACCCGTCTATTTCGTGGCAGGAGAGGGCTCTGATGGAGTGGTCTGCCCAGTGTGTGGGTCGATGTTTAGGCGTTTCCGTAGGGGCTACCTCGGTGGGGAGTCCAAACCAGGTGCCCGCATTGCACGTTCCCCCTGAGTATGGAGATTTGGCTATTGTGTTCAGTAAGTCGAGGGCGACGCAGTTGCCTCCCCATAGGCAGGGAGATTGTGCGATAGACCTCCAGGCAGGAGCTGCGCTCCCACGGAGCCATGTGTATCCTCTGTCTCAGGAGGAGAAGAGAGCTATGGAGACTTACATAGACGAATCTCTGAGACAAGGATACATACAGCCCTCCACTTCCCCTGCGTCCTCGAGTTTCTTTTTTGTGAAGAAAAAGGATGGTGGGTTACACCCGTGCATTGATTACCGTGGTCTCAATCAGATCACGGTGAAGTACAGTTATCCACTCCCGCTGATTGCGGTCATTGCACGGGGCACGTTTCTTCACTAAATTAGATCTCAGGAGCGCGTACAACTTGGTGCGCATTAGGGGGGGCGATGAATGGAAGACAGCCTTTAGTACCACCTCGGGCCATTACGAGTATCTTGTCATGCCATACGGGTTGATGAACGCTCCTTCAGTTTTCCAATCATTCGTGGATGAGATCTTCAGGGACATGCAGGGGCAGGGGGTGGTCGTGTACATTGATGACATTCTCGTGTACTCGTCTACCGAGTCGAGCATGTGGCCCTGGTGCGCCGAGTGTTGCGGAGGCTGTTGGAGCACGACCTGTATGTCAAGGCAGAGAAGTGTCTGTTTTTCCAGGAGTCGGTCTCCTTTTTGGGTTATCAGTTGTCTGCGTCAGGGGTGAAGATGGAGGTAGACCGGGTGTCAGCCGTGCGTAATTGGCAAACGCCAACCACTGTGAAGGAGGTGCAGCAGTTTTTGGGGTTTGCGAATTACTACCGGAGGTTTATCCGGGGTTTTGGACAGGTGGCAGCTCCCATAACGTCTCTTTTGAAGGGGGGTCCGGTGCGTCTGCAGTGGTCAGCCGAGGCGGACAGGGCGTTTGGGAGGCTGAAGGACCTGTTTACCTCGGCTCCGGTGCTGGCGCATCCGGATCCCTCTTTACCATTTCAGGTAGAGGTGGACGCGTCAGAGGCCGGTATAGGAGCCGTGCTTTCGCAACGGTCCGGCACGCCACCTAAACTCCGCCCCTGTGTTTTTTATTCCAAGAAGCTCAGTCCGGCGGAGCGAAATTATGACGTAGGGGACAGGGAGCTGTTTGCCGTGGTACAGGCCCTAAAGGTGTGGAGGCACTGGCTTGAGGGGACTCAACACCCTTTCCTAATTTTGACGGACCACCGTAACCTGGAGTACATCCGGGCAGCGAGGAGACTGAACCCTCGCCAGGCACGGTGGAATATGTTTTTGACCCGGTTCATATTTAAGATCACGTACATCCCTGGGTCACAGAACGGTAAGGCAGACGCACTGTCTCGGCGGTATGACACGGAGGAGAGGTCCGTGGAGCCCACTCCCATACTGCCGGAGTCTTGTCTGGTGGCACCGGTAGTGTGGGAGGTCGATGCTGAACTCGAGCGGGCGTTACGCACCGACCCTAGTCCACCTCAATGCCCGGAGAGTCAGAGGTATGTTCCGCTCGAGGTTCGGGATCGATTGATCTATTGGGCTCACACGTCACCCTCCTCTGGACACCCTGGTATCGGCCGGACAGTGCACTGCCTTAGTGCTAAGTACTGGTGGCCCACGTTGGCGAGGGATGTGAGGGTTTATGTTTCCTCCTGCTCGGTGTGTGCCCAGTGTAAGGCGCCTAGACATCTGCCTAGGGGTAAGTTACTACCCCTGCCCGTTCCACAACGACCATGGTCTCACCTCTCGGTGGATTTCTTCACTGACCTTCCTCTTTCACAGGGGAATACCACTATACTGGTCGTTGTGGACCGGTTCTCTAAGGCCTGTCGTTTGCTCCCTATGCCGGGCCTTCCTACTGCCCTACAGACCGCCGAAGCGCTATTCACCCATGTGTTCCGGCACTACGGGGTACCCGAGGATATTGTGTCTGATCGAGGTCCCCAATTTACCTCCAGAGTCTGGAGAGCTTTTATGGAGCGGTTGGGGGTCTCGGTGAGCCTCACCTCGGGTTACCATCCGGAGAGTAATGGGCAGGTGGAACGTGTGAACCAGGAGGTGGGTAGGTTTCTTAGAACATACTGCCAGGACCGGCCGGAGGAGTGGGCAAGGTACGTTCCCTGGGCCGAAATGGCCCAGAATTCCCTACGCCATTCCTCCACTAACCTAACCCCTTTCCAATGTGTGTTAGGTTACCAGCCGGTTCTGGCACCTTGGCAGCAGAGCCAGATCGAGGCTCCTGCGGTGGATGAGTGGGTCCATCCACACGTCCATCTGCAGCGGGCCCTCCGTCGTCAAAAGGCGAGCGCCGATCTCCACCGCAGTGAGGGACCGGTGTACGCACCTGGTGATCGAGTCTGGCTCTCTACCAGAAACCTGCCCCTCCGCCTGCCCTGTCGGAAACTGGGTCGGCGGTTTGTAGGGCCATTTAAAGTCCTGAGAAGATTGAACGAGGTGTGTTACAGATTACAACTACCTTTTGAGTATAAAAGTATTAACCCCTCGTTCCATGTGTCTCTTCTCAGGCCGGTGGTAGCTGGCCCACTCCAAGAAAATGAGATCAGGGAGACTCCTCCGCCCCCATTGGACATCGAGGGGGCACCGGCGTACTCCGTGCGGTCCATCTTGGATTCGAGACGTCGGATGGGGGGTCTCCAATATCTAGTGGAGTGGGAGGGGTACGGCCCGGAGGAACGGTGCTGGGTGCCGAGGAGAGACATTTTGGACCCGTCTCTCCTGACGGAATTCCATCGTGGTCACCCGACGCACCCTGCTCCGCGTCCTCCTGGTCGGCCCCGAGGCCGGAGTCGGCGCACGTCTGGAGCCGCGCGTCAAGGGGGGGGTACTGTTACGGTTTCGGCCGAGGCTGCCTCTCTTCCTTGCTCGGGCAGGCTTCGGCGTTCGTCGTCTCCGGAATACTAGCTGCCACCGTTGTATGTTTCTATGTTCGTTTGGTCTGGTCTGGTATTGTACACCTGTTATCGTTTAGTGTCATTAGTGTCCTAATAGTTCTCGTTGTGTTTGTCAGGTGTTGTGTGTGATTGTTTTCACTGTCGTGCATTTTGCTAGTTCGTATACTGTTTGCTCGGTTGAGCTGTTCTCCTATATGTAGGAGTGTTTTGTCGCACATGTTTAGTGCGCCCGTTTGTTTTCGCCTGCGTGCGGAGTTCTCGCCTCAGGGCATTGCATCGTGCTTGAGTTTGTGCATTCACTAAAGTCTTTTGGACTTATTTTCTGCGTCCTGCGCCTGATTCCACCACCACACCCACCTACAGCAACACTGACACCATGTGTAATCACACCAGCCCAGGACCTTCACATCCGGCTTCTTCACCTGCGGGAAAATCTGAGACCAGCAACCCAGACAGCTGATGAAAAACTGAGGAGTATTTCTGTCTATAATAAAGCCTTTTTGTGGGTTGGCTGGGCCTGGCTCCCCAGTGGGTGGGGGTGCCTATGCCCTCCCAGGCCCACCCATGTCTTCACCCCTGCCCGGTCATGTGAAATCCATAGATTAGGGCCTAGTGAATGTATTTAAATTGACTGATTTCCTTATATGAACTGTAACTGAGTAAAAGTATTGAAACTTTTGCATGTTGTGTTTATATTTTTGTTCAGTATATTAGGAAGCTATGCGTGTGACAGTCTTTTTGTTTGATCTGACCAAGTATCACTTGGGAATAGGCTGTAGCTAGTTAGATTTTAAAGGGAAATGCTTTATGTAATTTAAGAGTAATAGTATAATGCAGGGATAGTATAAAATGTTTCCAACAAGCCCATCAGTTAGTGAAATGTTATATTTTCAAATATCGCATGGCACAGACTTTGGACCTGTGCTAGTAAAAATTGCAGTCTACTACCCCAAAATCCTTAGGTTCCAAAGAAATGACTGCCTATGGAAGTTTCCAACCTCCAACTGAGATACAACATTTGTTTTTTCTGTATTCTGTCACGCTAAGGATGGGTTAACGTCAAATTATAGTCCAAATGTTTCAAAACGCCCATATGGATTTTGATTACTGTCCAAACTGTCTCTCCACTTTTCATCATCGATCCAACAGGGATCCATATATCCTCATTAGGGTCAATGTTCTCTCCCTGCAGTAACCTTCACATCAATCTCATTAATGACACCACACTGATAATGACCACTCTCTGCATTATTTCATATCTGAACTGTGATCGTGACCTATATAAAACTCTAATGTGAGCTTCATTTATGGGAATACAAACCCTAGGGACTGTAAAAGTATCATGTTTCTAATGATATCTTGAGGAATCCAGTATGGATTTAAAAAAGTGAATCTAGGTTTGATAGCATTCTTTATGTATCTATTTTAAAACTCCAAACATAAGGAGAAAGGGGAAGGTGATACCTAGTCAGTTGCACAACTGAATGCATTCAACCAGAATGTGTCTTACGCATTTAACCCAACCTCTGAATCAGAGAGGTGCGGGGGGCTGCCTTAATCGGCATTCACGTCATCGGCACATTGTTGTTGACCGTATAGAATTTTCCTGAAGTAAATACACTCTGCACTGTATGCACTTGCTGGTTACAATCTCCAAAGGTAAAGTAGAAAAAACCCAGAAGTGCTCAGAGTGATTGGATGGGAGCTGGTAACCTAAGAAACTGTGATGTGTGACCGGTGTGCGTTCTCCTGGAGAGTTTTTCTACCCGTGCTCATTGAGTCAGACTACTACCTATACCCTGAGGACACTAAAATAACTTCCCTCATGCCCTAATACTGAAGGTCATTTGGACCATGATGTTTTTATAACGAGGCTAGGGATTAGGGCTTCTTCTAGCTTTCCTCATGAATTGAAGATTTTCAACAGTAGCACCAATTTAAAGGTGGAGATTAAACGCTAGTACCCTCAGTTGGTGCTTCCGAGAATACTGCTTCAGTAAAAGCGGCCAGAAAGGAGACTGGACAGAGAGCAACACTCAAACAAACGACCACTGCTGCTCATGCAAGTGAATCCAGTGGTATAACCATTACACGTTTGTCCATGTTGTTTTCTCACAACCTTTAATTGAGGCTAGTGAACATACCCGAGCAAATCCCTCTGAATTTGCCAGCTCGCCGACAGTAATCTGCGGCGGAGGGTGACCATCTAAATTGAGCCCTCGGAGACCCATCTCCCAGAGAGAGTAGCATTGTTAGAGAGCTGCAGGGACTAAGAAGGTATGCCCTCAAGTCCCACAACTTCTGAGATAAGGGCTATCAGCTCTATGGCTCCACTGAGAGTTAGCATTGCAATCTGGTGCCTCTGTGCAGCATATACCACTGCTCAGAGACACAGGCCATAGACAAAGGCTTCAGTGACTATGGGCCGGTTTTAGCTACCAGGCTCTGCCAATGTGGGCAGCAAAGTGGAATACCAATAGGATGATGCCTGGTGATTTGGCCCGTTTGGCCCTGTATGTTAGTGTGACCTAAATAAGCATTAAAGGGATATCTGTCTATTATAATGATATGGCCTTTCTTACTAGCTATATCCATAGGGTCTTAATGATGTTTGAAATTACTTAATAATCATGATTAGGAGTCATATTTAATAATAGTTCCTGTAGCGTGGTACAGTTTACATCCATTTTAAAAACAATAAAATGCATTGAACATACAAGCAAGCAAGTGCATGCCATTTTAAACTCTCATTTAAACACAACTAATTTCTCCCCAGTAGTCATTGTTGCTTTCAGGGGAACCAATGATTGCTTATCATGATAATTTGCATATGCAGATAATTCTAATACAGTTGGGGCTAATCCTTCATTCCAAGTGGTGGATAACAGACCATTTTCAGCTTTTAATCTGTTAATGAAATATGTTTGCGTGTTGAGGTGAGTCATCACCATAATTATTAGAGGAAATTAATTGTTTTAAGTTATCGGACAATTATGGGTATTGTATACCTCATTTGCATATATGAATTAATAACAGTGATGTGTCATTAATTGATATGATTTTCATTGTCATTATGGTGCTAGTCACGTACAAGGATACATGGGCTTCAGGTATGCAGAGGGAGAGCAATACGCCCAAATTACTTGGTGATTAAAGTTCATAAACATAGACTGCTATTTGCATATAAAATTGCTTATTTTCTAGTCAATCAATTTCGTGTTTTAAATGTGTCTTTCAAATTCACATTCCAAGGTCTCGAAAATGTTTCTGCATATGGTGATCCATTACTGTGTTACTGTGTGTGCGTGATTATAAACACTCAAAATCTTAGTGCTCATACCTTCATTTAACTCAATTGAGCCACATTTTTATTGGTCAGCACTTATGAAATCATGATACATTTTTCCAGAGTGTAATGCATGAATTATGAAAGACTCGTCAACACGTACTTCACAACCGCTATTTGAAATGGGAATTTTAGCTGTTTACTTGCTTACAGTCTTCAGATCCAATCCCCCCAAATCTGTGGATACAACGTCTGGCAGGACCTAGAGTTTGTTTGATACATTGTCCCTGGTGTCTTGATTTAGACAAAGAAAACAGCAGTTTGCGATTCAAAGCCGGCCTTCTGGCTGATGTTGTCAGTAGAACAAGCTGCAAGGTTTTGAATAGGCTTGCCCAGTAACGCTGTAGCCAAACCCAGAGGTAGTCATTGCACACCAACACTGTCAGTTCTCATCATTCCCCAAGACCCTGAGGGCCAGAGTGTTGCTTGTGAGTGAGGCACTTACTTTGTGTTCCTCAGTCCTGATAGCCACCCTAGAGACTGCTTCCATTCGGAGATGTGCTTTCTGCTATTTTCAGCTCCAGAATGTGAGCACTGGAACTATCATAAGCCCCTAGATTGTAAATCCTGAGAGCTGGATCAAATAAAACTGGTGCTCGTTGAGCAACTCCACCTATTACAACAATACGGCTTGCACATCATCTATTTATTACAATGTTTCCAGAGAGACAAACAACAGAACATATGCTATCCTGTGCTACATTTCCAGTAGTTTGTTGTGTTGACCGATGAAAGATGCATCAACACAAAAACAGTACAGTTAAAAACAGGAAGTACTTCTATCTGGAGATTTACACACACACTCATATTTTGTGTTTATCTCCTTGAACCCCCAAAGTGATATGTGATCCATCTTGAACCCTCCAGAGTGATGTGTGATCCATCTTGAACCCTCCACAGTGATGTGGGATCCATCTTGAACCCTCCACAGTGATGTGGGATCCATCTTGAACCCTCCACAGTGATGTGGGATCCATCTTGAACCCTCCACAGTGATGTGGGATCCATCTTGAACCCTCCACAGTGATGTGGGATCCATCTTGAACCCTCCACAGTGATGTGGAATCCATCTTGAACCCTCCACAGTGATGTGGGATCCATCTTGAACCCTCCACAGTGATGTGGGATCCATCTTGAACCCTCCACAGTGATGTGGGATCCATCTTGAACCCTCCACAGTGATGTGGTATCCATCTTGAACCCTCCACAGTGATGTGGGATCCATCTTGAACCCTCCACAGTGATGTGGGATCCATCTTGAACCCTCCACAGTGATGTGGGATCCATCTTGAACCCTCCACAGTGATGTGGGATCCATCTTGAATCCTCCACAGTGATATGGGATCCAGCTGAAGCATTTCCATTATGGGTCGAAGAGTTCAGAACCCTGGCCAGGAGAGTTCAGAATCCTGGAACCTGAAATCCAGAGTCATCAGGCGTTACTAATGCGTTTCCTCCTCTCATCTCTTAATGGAAGTGCATCTGAAATGGCATCAATATTACAGGCTAGTGTGTCTCGCCATGCACAATGCTGCCTGTACGCATACAAGACAGGTTTCACATCTGATTATGATTCCTCATAGCCACCCATCGGGTATTCTTCTCCTGCCCCAAACATCGCTTAGGGCAACACAAGCCTTCATATGTACCCAATCTCTTTATATCAGATGCAAGACACTGTAATGGGCGCTGACATGGCTGTCCTTCTGAGTGTCTGTCGTGTCTGGACTTTAGTGGATGTTTCCTCCATTCTACCATCCTCCACACCAGGCCCGGGTCGATTGCTTGAACTCCCTCCCCCATTCACCTTCTTCTCATCTGGGAGCAAGGACTGGGGATGAGCCTGTCTCGTGGCTGCCCTCCGGGAACTCTAGGGGATCGTGTGACAGTGTCACGCAAAACCCAGTGCAGCCTGGATAATCAAGCTGACATGCAGACATTAGGTGAGGCCCAGGCAGATATGGGATCTACTACATAAATGACAGAGGTTAACTGTCAACGGAAGAAAGCCATATCTCAGACTGGCCAATAAAAATAAAAGACTAAGATGGGCAGTCTGAGATATGGCTTTTTCTTTGAGACTGGTGTTTTGTGGGTACTATTTAATGAAGCTGCCAGTTGAGGACCTGTGAGGCGCCTGTTTCTCAAACTAGACACTCTAATGTATATGTGTATATGTCCTCTTACTCAGTTGTGCACCGGGGCCTCCCACTCCTCTTTCTATTCTAGTTAGAGCCAGTCGGCGCTGTTCTGTGAAAGGAGTAGCACACAGTGTTGTACGAGATCTTCAGTTTCTTGGCAATTTCTCGCATGGAATAGCCTTCATTTCTCAGAACAAGAATAGTCTGACGAGTTTCAGAAGAAAGTTATTTGTTTCTGGCCATTTTGAGCCTGTAATCGAACCCACAATTGCTGATGCTCCAGATACTCAACTAGTCTCAAGAAGGCCAGTTTTCAGCTGTGCTGACATAATTGCAAAAGGGTTTTCTAATTATCAATTTGCCTTTTAAAATGATAAACTTGGATTAGTAAACACAACGTGCCATTGGAACACAGGACTGATGGTTGCTGATAATGGGCCTCTGTACGCCTATGTAGACATTCCATTACAAATCAGCCGTTTCAAGCTACAATAGCCATTTACAACATTAACAATGTCTACACTGTATTTCTGATCAATTTTATGTTATTTTAATGGGCAAATAAATGGCTTTTCTTTCGAAAACAAGGACATTTCTAAGTGACCCCAAACTTTTGAACGGTGGTGTAGGTAAAATCCAACTATTTTTAAACTCTGTTATGACCTGGCCTTAGGATACAACATTCAGGTATCTCTCTCTCTCTGTAGATATCTATGTCTCTCTCTCTCTCGCTCTGTCTCTCCCTCCATCTCTCTCTCCTGCCGTGACTCTTCTTCTTCTCCCTGCTCCAACCAAGCTGTCAGATGGAGGCCCTGTTTCAGCCCGGGCGTTGACGTCAGGCACGCGCGGAGCGCTTGTGCCAAACGATGAGGGCCTGTCAGCCAGTCTGTCTGTCTGCCAGTGAGTAATTGGCACACATTTGAGCAGACACGTGCAGGTGGCAGTCTCAGCTCTGTGGTACTTTCTCTTTTCCCCCCACAGGACCCCCGAGGGGCCAGTTTGAGCAGTGGTCCTGCTGCTCCAGGCCGATTGTGTATACATTATGGCCAACAATATCCTGCGCTCCTCCACAAACTTTAAGTGCCTGAATAAAATATAATTGGCCGTCTGGAGGCGTGCGATATTGTTCACATTCATGATTTCATAATTTTCGGGGGTGCGTGGAAGGTGGATATTTGGTGTTTGTATATAACAGATGACATTTGTTCTGTTGCCTTCCTAGCTAGCTAGTAACTCCTGCAATATGCTAGACTAAACCTGCCGTTTCCCCCTGTATCATTGGAGGTCCCCAAGAACACAGTGGCCTCAATCATTCTTAAATGGAAGAAGTTTGGAACCACCAAGACTCTTTCTAGAGCTGGCCGCCCGGCAACAACTGAGCAATCGGGGGAGAAGGGCCTCGGTCTGGGAGGTGACCAAGAACCCAATGGTCACTTTGACAGAGCTCTAGAACCTTCCAGAAGGACAAACATCTCTGCAGCACTCCACTAATCAGGCCTTTATGGTAGAGTGGCCAGATGGAAGCCACTCCTCAGTAAAAGGCACATAACAGCCGCTTGGAGTTTGCCAAAAGGCACCCAAAGACTCTCAGACCAGATTATCTGGTACAATGTCCAAAGAAACAGCATCACTCCATTTATAAAAATAAATACAAATTGTGATTACTGGGTGTCCTCCAAAGTATTCTTGAATGTATTTATTGGAGGACGTAAGAATTATTATAATTGAGTTATAAGTTATAAAACATTTGAATATTCCCATGACAAGAAGAGAACCTTGAGGAACTAATTTGCTTGGACCTCGAGATTTAACTTTGCTTCTTTTTTTGCGAGTGTGTATGTGCTTGGAATTTCATGCATGATTATCTTTTCAAAACAGCTAAGGGGAGCTGAGCTGTGGGTCTTTTGCCATACACTTCATGGCAGAAAGCAGTATACATGTACCATAGACAAAAACGTTTTTGAAGGATAAAACCTAGTATTCAGCTTCTGCTGCTCTAATTTTGGGCGTATATCAAAGTTGTGTTGAATACAGTGATTTTAAAGGGTGAAGAAGCTGCCATAACAGTTACTTAACTGTTACCCAACTAATAAGTAGCTAAATTCTATTTTTCCTACTCAACTCTTACCCTAGTGGATCCATAAATATGTTATGGCGCTAATAATTAAGCTCATAGAGCGTCTAGACTCTACACCATAAAAACTGGCATGTATTATGGATTACATGTATTCTCAGTGCAGAAGCAGAAAAAACTTCTCAGCTCCAGTGTGCTTTAGAAGTGTAGCCTAAATCTCATTAGTATGTAAACGCTACCATAGTGGGTCAAAACAACAAGACCCTACTGGAGCCCAGAAGAGGAGTTTTTGAAGAAGCCAGACCACCGCCGGCCTCCCTGCTGATTCCTACCGGCATTCAATAGCCTGGCAAGACCTGGGAGGGCTGCCCTGAGGTCAATACATGATCCACACACTTATCAACTAGTCTCCCAATAGCTGCCTTAAGCAAATTGTGAGGAATGTGAGTCTGCAAGGAGACTCAGAGTGCTCTTGTCATCCTCTCCCTGCCTATCCAGTAACCTGAGTGGGCCTCACAGAGCCACATCCCCAATGTGACCTGAGTGAGCCTCACAGAGCAACAACCCCAATATGACCTGAGTGGGCCTCACAGAGCCACATACACAATGTGACTTGAGTGGGCCTCACAGAGCCACATCCCCAATGTGACCTGAATGGGCTTCACAGAGCCACATCCCCAATGTGACCTGAATGGGCCTCACAGAGCCACATCCCCAATGTGACCTGAGTGGGCCTCACAGAGCCACATCCCCAATGTGACCTGAGTGGGCCTCACAGAGCCACATCCCCAATGTGACCTGAGTGGGCCTCACAGAGCCACATCCCCAATGTGACCTGAGTGCGCCTCACAGAGCCACATCCCCAATGTGACCTGAGTGGGCTTCACAGAGCAACATCCCCAATGTGACCTGAATGGGCTTCACAGAACCACATCCCCAATGTGACCCGAATTGGCCTCACAGAGCCACATACCCAATGTGACCTGAATTGGCCTCACAGAGCCACATACCCAATGTGACCTGAGTGGGCCTCACAGAGCAACATCCCCAATGTGACCTGAGTGGGCCTCACAGAGCCACATCCCCAATGTGACCTAAATGGGCTTCACAGAGCAACATCCCCAATGTGACCTGAATGGGCTTCACAGAACAACATCCCCAATGACCCTGTCTCCCCATGCAAGAGTCAGGTCCATTTACATGTTATTCATTCCACTGCAGATTTTCATCTTGTTTCCATTGCATTCCATGGAGACAAGAAAGGTCCCAGCTGAATTTATTTTCTCTCTCCTACTAATATAGATGACTGCTACGGTACAGTACTTCTGGGCAGAGGTATGTGGTATCTTAATGGCTCTCATCCTGTCGGAGAATGCTCTGCTATGTGCATAACAGAGCCGTAAATTGGGAGGTGCTGGGGAAAGGGGTTGGCAGGAGGGGCCGCTATTAGGGTTGCAAAGGGAGGGAATATTACTGGAAACTTTTGAAGTTTACCAGTAAAGTACCACAATTTTGGTAACTTTCAAGAATTGTAGGTAATTTATCACAAGACATCTAGTGGCACTTTTGGGTACTTCAGATTATCACAGGCGTTTGTAATTATCTCTATCCCTCTATGTGGCCTCATCACAAAATATATGAAAACATTTCATAAGATGATAAAAACAACAATAATAGAATGACAACGCTGTAAAACATTATCCTAAATAGAAACCATCAACTTAGTACATACCATTGGTGTTTATGATGAGGGTTTCAGCATGAAATATGTATTTATATTTTAACACACTTTTATTTATTTTACTATGTCAATATGTACTTGTTGTCAATGTTTTGGCGTGAAACTGGTTGTAGTTGTGAAAATAGTAATTAGTTGGTAGAGTTAATTGAAAATAATGCCATTGTTGATTAGATGCTTTTTTCCATTAATTTAACTATTTTCTCTTGAACCATAATATGGTATATCCACCAGAAAGTCAAGGACAATATGGACACAGATATAAAAAATAAATATTATATATGAATATATTTTAAGTTATTCAAGTATAAATTACCAAAGTTACCATTGATTGCCATAGATTTCCTGTTGATTACCAGAATTACAAAAGGTTCCGGTAACTTTGGTAAATTACCAGTAACATTAATTGTGTTATTTTTTTTTACGTAAGATTGTAAATGTGCTCCAAGGACAGGAAAATGTGAATGCTTGCTGATGTGGAACACATTTGTGGACGCTAGGCAGCAATCTTGTTGTTCCCCCCAACACCATAACCATCAATTTCAACAGGGGAGATGGGATGGGGTTTGCTGGCGTCTGGACTAGTGCACCATGGTGGAACTAAAAGACTGAATCAAGTGGCATGATCCAAGTCTCCCTGGGGGGCCAGAGCTACAGAGACTGGAGATTTCTGTCCTTCACAAGACCCCACTGGGATAAGGCACCGTAGACATTCCATTCTGAAAGGGATGTTGAAGTGTGCAAAACAGGGCAATTGCAAAGAAAGTACAGAAGTGGGAAGGTGGTGCCTGTTCTTCTGTACTCTGAGTGCTCAGAAAAGCTCCATAGGACACCAATTTCATGAAGAAATAAAATATATGGGTAGATCCCTTGGACATAATGAGGAGGTTCTGAGAGTGGCGGCCATTATAGAAATGTGCCTAGCACACACAGGGTGGCTTCTATACAGAACATGGGTGTTCAGCACCTACAAATGACTTCAAATCAAATCAATGCAAATAGTCCAGGTAGCCATGATTAGCTGTTCAGGAGTCTTATGGCTTGGGGGTAGAAGCTGTTAAGAAGCCTTTTGGACCTAGACAAGGCTCTCCGGTACCGCTTGCCGTGCGGTAGCAGAGAGAACAGTCTATGACTAGGGTGGCTGGAGTCTTTGAAAATGTTTAGGGCCTTCCTCTGACACCGTATAGAGGTCCTGGTCTCTGACCTCCTCCCTATAGGCTGTCTCATCGTTGTCGGCAAACTTAATGATGGTGTTGGAGTCGTACCTGACCATGCAGTCATGGGTGAACAGGGAGTACAGGAGGGGACTAAGCATGCTCCCCGGTGGGGCCCCCGTGTTGAGGATCAGCATGGCAGATGTGTTGTTACCTACCCTTACCACCTGGGGGCGGCCCGTCAGGAAGTCCAGGATCCAGTTATAGAGGGAGGTGTTTAGTCCCAGGGTCCTTAGCTTAGTGATGACCTTTGAGGGCACTATGGTGTTGAACGCTGAGCTGTAGTCAATGAATGCCATTCTCACGTAGGTGTTCCTCTTGTCCAGGTGGGAAAGGGCAGTGTGGAGTGCAATAGAGATTGCATCATCTGTGGATCTGTTGGGGCGGTATGCAATTGGAGTGGGTCTAGGGTTTCTAGGATAATGGTGTTGATGTGAGCCATGTCTTAGTACTCACGTCTGTAGCACTTCATGGCTACAGACGTGAGTACTACGGGTCGGTAGTAATCTTAGTGTTCTTGGCCACAGGGACTATGGTGGTCTGCTTGAAACATGTTGGTATTGCAGACTCAGTCAGGGACATGTTGAAAATGTCAGTGAAGACACTTGCCAGTTGGTCAGCGCATGCTCGGAGTACACGTCCTGGTAATCCGTCTGGCCCAGCAACCTTGTGAATGTTGACCTGCTTAAAAGTCTTGCTTACATTGGCTACGGAGAGCGTGATCACATAGTCATCCGGAACAGCTGATCCTCTCATGCATGCTTCAGTGTTCCTTTGTTCGAAGCGAGCATAGAAGTTATTTAGCTCATCTGGTAGGCACTGGGCAGCTCGCGGCTGTGCTTCCCTTTGTAGTCTGTAATAGTTTTCAAGCTCTGCCACATCCGACGAGCGTCAGAGCTGGTGTAGTATTCAATCTTAGTCCTGTATTGACTCTTTGCCTGTTTGATGGTTCGTCTGAGGGCATAGCGTTATTTCTTATAAGCGTCCGGGTTAGAGTCCCGCTCCTTGAAAGCGGCAGCTCTACCCTTTAGCTCAGTGCGGCTGTTGCCTGTAATCCATGGCTTCTTGTTGGGGTATGTACGTACGGTCACTGTGGGGACAACGTCATCGATGCACATGAAGCCAGTGACTGATGTGGTGTACTCCTCAATGCTATCGGAAGAATCCTGGTATATATCTGTGTCTATGCTAGCAAAATAGTCCTGTAGCTTAGCATCTGCATCATCTGACCACTTCCTTATTAACCGAGTCACTTCTGCTTCCTGCTTTCGTTTTTGCTTATAAGTAGGAATCAGGAGGATAGAGTTATAGTCAGATTTGCAAAATGGAGGGCAAGGGAGAGCTTTGTACGCATCTCTGTGTGTGGAGTAAAGATGGTCTAGAGTTTTTTTTCCTCTGGTTGCACATTTAACATGCTGGTAGAAATGAGGTAGAACGGATTTAAGTTTCCCTGCATTAAATTCCCCGGCCACTAGGAGCACTGCCTCTGGATCAGCATTTTCTTGTTTACTTATGGCCTTATACAGCTCATTGAGTGCAATCTTAGTGACAGCATCGGTTTGTAGTGGTAAATAGACAGCTATGAAAAATATACAGTTGAAGTCAGAAGTTTACATACACTTAGGTTGGAGTCATTAAAACTAGTTTTTCAACCATTCCACAAATTTCTTGTCAACAAACTACAGTTTTGGCAAGTCGGTTAGGACATCTACTTTGTGAATGACACAAGTAATTTTTCCAACAATTGTTTACAGACAGATTATTTCACTTATAATTCACTGTATCACAATTCCAGTGGGTCAGAAGTGTACATACACTACGTTGACTGTGCCTTTAAACAGCTTGGAAAATTCCAGAAAATGATGTCATGGCTTTAGAAGCTTCTGATAGGCTAATTGACATCATTTGAGTCAATTGGAGGTGTACATGTGGATGTATTTCAAGGCCTACCTTCAAACTCAGTGCCTCTTTGCTTGACATCATGGGATAATCTAAAGAAATCAGCCAAGACCTCAGAAAAAAATGTGTAGACCTCCACAAGTCTGGTTCATCCTTGGGAGCAAATTACAAACGCCTGAAGATACCACGTTCATCTGTACAAACAATAGTACGCAAGTATAAACACCATGGGACCACGCAGCTGTCATACCGCTCAGGAAGGAGACGCGTTCTGTCTCCTAGAGATGAACGTACTTTGGTGCGAAAAGTGCACATCAATCCCAGAACAACAGCAAAGGACCTTGTGAAGATGCTGGAGGAAACAGGTACAAAAGTATCTATATCCACAGTAAAACGAGTCCTATATCGACATAACCTGAAAGGCCGCTCAGCAAGGAAGAAGCCACTGCTCCAAAACCACCATAAAAAAAGCCAGACTACGGTTTGCAATGCACATGGGGACAAAGATCTGACTTTTTTGAGAAATGTCCTCTGGTCTGATGGAACAAAAATAGAACTGTTTGGCCATAATGACCATCATTATGTTTGGAGGAAAAAGGGGTAGTTTGCAAGCCGAAGAACACCATCCCAACCGTGAAGCACGGGGGTGGCAGCATCATGCTGTGGGGGTGCCTTGCTGCAGGAGGGACTGGTGCACTTCACAAAATAGATGGCATCATGAGGAAGGAAAATTATGTGGATATATTGAAGCAACATCTCAAGACTGTCAGTGATGCTGTAGGTGGGTGTAGTGGTGGAATCAAGCGCAGGACACCGAAGTAAAGTCCAAAATACTTTATTGAAAATCCACAAGGGAAAATGAACAAACTTGCCCGAAGGCGAAACTCCGCACGTAGGCGACAAAACAAAACGGGCGCACTACACAGGTGCGTCAAACGCTCCAACACAGTGGAGAATAGCTCAACCGAGCGATATAGTATACACGTCCAGCAACGCACGACAGAAATAAAGCAATCACACACAACACTAGACAAACACAACGAGAAACTTATAGGACACTAATTACACTAAACGATAACAGGTGTCACAACAAACAGACAAAAGCAAACGAACATAGAAACATGCAACGGTGGCAGCTAGTATTCCGGAGACGACGAACGCCGAAGCCTGCCCGAGCAAGGAAGAGAGGCAGCCTCGGCCGAAACCGTGACAAAGACATCAGTCAGGAAGTTAAAGATTGGTCACAAATGGGTCTTCCAAATGGAAAATGACCCCAAGTATACTTCCAAAGTTGTGGCAAAATGGCTTAAGGACAACAAAGTCAAGGTATTGGAGTGGCCATCACAAAGCCCTGACCTCAATCCTATAGAAAATGTGTGGGCAGAACTGAAAAAGCGTGTGCTAGCAAGGAGGCCTACAAACCTGACTCAGTTACACCAGCTCTGTCAGGAGGAATGGGCCAAAATTCACCCAACGTATTGTGGGAAGCTTGTGGAAGACTACCCGAAATGTTTGACCCAAGTTAAACAATTTAAAGGCAATGATACCAAATACTAATTGAGTGTATGTAAACTTCTGACCCACTGGGAATGTGATGAAAGAAATAATTCTCTCTACTAATATTCTGACATTTCACATTCTTAAAATAAAGTGGTGATCCTAACTGACCTAAGACAGGGAATATTTACTAGGATTACATTTCAGGAATTGTGAAAAAATTAGTTTAAATATATTTGGCTAAGGTGTATGTAAACTTCCGACTTCAACTGTAGATGAAAACTCTCTTGGTAAATAGTGTGGTCTACAGCTTATCATGAGATACTCTACCTCAGGCGAGCAAAACCTTCCTTAGTGTTAGATTCCTTAGTGTTAGATTTTATGCACCAGCTGTTGTTTACAAATATACACAGACCAACACCCCTTGTCTTATCGGATTCAGCCGTTCAATCCTGCCGATGTAGCGTATATCCCGCCAGCTGTATGAAAAACTAAATGTTATGCACTCACTAACTGTAAGTCGCTCTGGATAAGAGCGTCTGCTAAATGATTAAAATGTAAATGTGAATGTATGTTGTCCATGTCGTCGTTCAGCCACGACATAAGATATTACTGTTTTTAATGTCCCGTTGGTAGGATAACCTTAATCTTAGGTTGTCCAATTTATTTTCAAATGATTGAACATTGGCTAATAGGATTGATGGAAGAGGCAGTTTACTCACTCGCCGTCGGATCCTTACAAGGCACCCCAACCTACGTCCGCTATATCTCCGTATCTTTCTCATGCGAATGACAGGGATTTGGGCCTTGACGGGTGTCTGTAGAATATCCTTTGTGTCCGACTCGTTGAAGAAAAAATCTTTGTCCAATACGAGGTGAGTAATCGCTGTCCTGATATCCAGAAGCTCTTTTTGGTCATAAGAGACGGTGGCAGAAACATTATGTACAGAATAAATTATAAATAACACGAAAAAACACACATAATAATACAATTGGTTAGAGGGCTGTAAAACGCCAGCAATCTTTTCCAGCGCCATTGTGTAGCCTATCTATTTTGTGAGTATAGACTCATAGGTGCTTTCGCCACTGCACCTTTTAATATTTCACGTCCCTGAAACTGAAAATGCTCTGACCAGCGATCCCGCGTTATCGATTCATTTCATTTCACCCACTCAAAAAAAAACATGTCTTTGCCTTTGGAATGTTGAGCTCGCTCCGATACACTCCCCTCATTTTTCTGCTTCGTTAATCAATAAATGCCCTGCAATTTTGCCCAATTAGTTTCACACTCTTCCCATCGATTAAATGGAAGAAAAACATATTCCATTTTGATGTACATCAGAGGACGTCCGACACTTCATCAGGTGGTATTGATCATGGCCAGTCTCCCTGACTGAGCTCCGTGTGGATGACCTCCATCATTAGGGCCCACGTCTGGCTGCCGGGCCCCAGTCAAGGTGTACCGTCGCGGGCTCCCCTATGGTGCCTATACACCCCCTTCCCTCCACTCCCTTCATCAACTCCAGCTCTTCTCTCCCTGCTGCAATGGGATCATGGCGACCCCCCTGCTGATGATAACAGAGGTAAGAATCAGTCCTGGGTGTCAGAATGCATCTCATCTCTCAGGTGTTAGCCGACCACTAATGAGGACAGGCGCTGTCAAAGCCCGGCCCCCTGCAGCGAGAGACACACTCGAGGGCAGAATGAACAGACCATATCAGGAAAACAAATAGACTCTCCGCTCCGTCCGCCACCTGCTAAAAACTGAGGATGAGGTACAGTATATGGGTTCAGGTGAGCTCTAGGGCCACTTGGAAGGGCCCAATTAAATGTAGGCCTATGATATGTTTCCTATGTACACCTAAGTGTGTAGTACAGATGTAGGATCTTAATTTGATCACTATTTTGTTGCTGAGAATTTTCCTGCACAGCAGGAAATGCAAACTTGTAGTATATTCAAGTTTGAAAAATACTTCTAAAGTTTGTAATTTCCAATTTAAAATGTCAGACTTGATTTATCCTAATGCAAAAATGTATCAAACCCTACAAAAAAATTCCATTAATTATAATCCGTATAATAATTAAAATGTCCTGTTGCTGCAGGATTATTTTCCTGCTGTAGCAAACTGGCTCAAATTAAAATCCTACATCGGTAGGCTACTATAGCAGTTTGTCTTCAAGAACGTCATATGGAAGGTTCGTCAAAGATGTCAAGTGTCTTCCTCAAACGTGCAGTATTCACTCTAAACCAGAGCATTTATTTTGTATGCATACCAATGGGAAATGAACATGAAGTGCCACGGTTTGTTACTTTACATTCAATACAGTATGCTGGGCATGCAATTCACTATACACAACATGCCTTCACATGAATCATTACTTTACTTCCTGCAACAGAGAAGTGTATATCAACAAAGATACTTAATAATTTCCATGTTAAAACAAGCAATAGTTAAATCTTGGTTGCTATGTGATGTTATGTCTGTATTTAATAATTGCACTTTCGTTTTCTCGACCATCTTGGATAACATGGACTTGGCAGCAGTGCTGGTCAATACACAGCCAGACAGATCAATATTGGAATGGCCAATTCATTAAACAATAAATTCATGTTTTTCATTCCAGTGGCTCTGGAGAGAAGAGAGGTGACATACTGTAAGAACTGCAGCGTTCTTCATCTGACTTTCGACCTCTGTTGTAGGTAACACCTGTCTCATTATACAGGTGTGATATTAATCATTTTGTTAAGCAAAATAATTGCATGGAGGCTATATTAAAATAGTGTGTTATTACATTTTAACAGTATGCTATTAAAAGCTTTAAGCATAATATCACATTTACTCTACATACTATTGGCATTTGTGGTGTTGGCTGTCTGTCTTAAGGATACAGTATTTTGGCTTTATTGGATCAGTTATATAAAGCATGATTTCATTCTCTCATGTCAGCTTATGTTCGGTGACCTATCACTCCAAAGTCATATTGAACACGAGTTTGTTGACGAGTGAAAACTTTCATCAAAAGGTTCTGAGACCTCTGCAGCTTACTTTGCTAGTACATTTAGATGGGAACCGCATCAATTATGCATGTCCATTGAATCCCCAATGTTGTACACCAGCGCCTCAAGATATTCAAACACACAATCAATAATTCTCCATCAGCCAGGGAGCTTCTGAGAGACCCATGCGATACTCTTTGAAGCAGCCTGACAAGTTTAACGCAGTCCGGTGTCTGGGAGTGCTAATGGCCACCATCTTAGGAGAATATGACGTCTCCCGTTGTAAGTCTTTATATTTTGATCCTGCACAATTGTATCATATTGGGGGTATAACGGGATCACTCCCGTGCTAAGTCCTCAAAAGTCACCATTGTTCCGAGAGAGAAAGAAGAGGAATCCTCCCACTTTGAACACAGCATCAGCTCAGAAAAGCAAGAAACAAGATCCATTCCAGCCCGGCTGAGCTTTGAAGAGATGATGGTCCGTATTAATTTACTACTAAAACTTTGAATAATAACAATTCCAATATGTTTTTGTTGGAATTGTGCCCTGTGGCGATCTTCTCCGACAGGAGCCAGTGGCAAAGAGTTGGAACATTGTTGCTAATGAAGCCAGCCTCTCTGTTAATCCCTTGAACAAGCCATTGATCAATTAGCAACACAGCTTCTTACACGTCCCTCTATGTCTCATTTAGAGTTCGCTTTGATTAATACACTGATACTACCTACAACAAAAGCCATTCCCCCAGGAAGGGCCAAGGATTTCTCCAACACAAGCCCGGAAAACATGAAAATATTTTGTATGTTGATTTTCTTTCTTTCTTGACTTTGGGAAGTAGCCAGTCAGTTACACATCTGCAGTCGTGTGTTGTGCATCTGGTACAACTCAGAGGTAACGCCGTTCACGGGGTGTCTGTGAAATCCTTGGAGACAATCACATACACACTCATTCTGCTCTATTGTCCTTCCTTCATTGTCCAACTTCTGTAGACTGACCATAGCAACCACAGCCACTGACCATAGCAACATTCCAATTCAATTCAGGTACACCAATCGTTGCTTTACAAAATATATGCTCTTCTCCATGACACCACTGTTAGTGAGATACAGAGATATAAAATAAATGAATTCATCCCATAGATCCAAGGGGTTATCTAGTCTAGAGATTCCAATGACATATGGAATTGTTTTAAGAAGATTATACCATGGATCATTTAGCTGCTTGATTTAGAATTTTAGGACCCCTTTAGGTATGCCCCAAATATATATAAAAAATATTTGATAAAATATTGAATTTGGCCTTTACTACTATAGCCCATTGAAACCGGTTGAATAACATATTCATAAATCGCAAAAAAAGACAGTACAAAAAATATATCATAAGGAATGAGGTTTTGAAGTATCTGTCCTATATCTAGGAGATATAAGAAAGATCAGGAAAGATATATATACAGTATCAGTCAAAGGTTTGGACACACCTACTCATTCAAGGGTTTTTCTTTATTTTTACAATTTTCTACATTGTAGAATATTAGTGAAGACATGAAATAACACATATGGTATCATGTAGTAACCAACAAAGTGTTAAACAAATCAAAATATATTTTATATTTGTGAGAGTGGGATTAGAAGGAGTCAGGCGCAGAATACTGAGTTTATTCCGTCATACACAGTTGCGCTGGATAGCGACCACAAAATACAGGCACATGAGAACAATCTACCCTGCCAATACAAGGTATGGGTAGCTCCAACAAAATACAGGCACAGGGGAAATATCTACCCCGGAAATACAAGGTATGGGTAGCTCCAACAAAATACAGGCACAGGGGAAATATCTACCCCGGAAATACAAGGTATGGGTAGCTCCAACAAAATACAGGCACAGGGGAAATATCTACCCCGGAAATACAAGGTACGAGAAGCTCCACCGAGCTACACTCAACTCACATAAAACAATCACCCACAAGGACAAGGGGACAGAGGGAATACTTATACACTGACTAATGAGGGGATATGAACCAGGTATGTGTAATTGACAAGACAAGACAAATGGAATGATGATATATGGAGCGGCAGTGGCTAGTAAGCCGGTGACGACGAACGACGAAACCTGCCCGAACAAGGAGGGGAGGCAGCCTCGGCGGAAGTCGTGACAATATTTGAGATTCTTCAAATAGCCACCCTTTGCCTTGATGACAGCTTTGCACACTCTTGGCATTCATTTGTATGGGTTACCTTTAGACGAGTCCTGTGACACTTGTGGGGGTTGTAGAGCAAAACTGGGAGAACACCATCATGTCCATGAGAGTCTCCCCTTTCTACAGTGGGGTCGAATTAGTTTGTAGCCCAAATGGTTTGGATGCTACAGGCAAATGTTGCCACATCAGCGTTACCGACTTCAGATGAGTCCCTTTCTATAGAGTGGTCATATTAGTTTGCAGGCCAAACTGTTCAGATGCTACAGACCATTTCGTGAGAAGGCTGGAATGGGCTACAAGACCATCGCCAAGCAGCTTGGTGAGAAGGTGACAACAGTTGGTGCGATTATTCGCAAATGGAAGAAACACAAAATAACTGTCAATCTCCCTCGGCCTGGGGCTCCATGCAATATCTCACCTTGTGGAGTTGCAATGATCATGAGAACGGTGAGGAATCAGCCCAGAACTACACGTGAGGATCTGTCAATGATCTCAAGGCAGCTGGGACCATAGTCACCAAGAAAACAATTGGTAACACACTACGCCGTGATGGACTGAAATCCTGCAGCGCCCGCAAGGTCCCCCTGCTCAAGAAAGCACATATACAGGGCCATCTGAAGTTTGCCAATGAACATCTGAATGATTCAGAGGAGAACTGGGTGAAAGTGTTGTGGTCAGAAGAGACCAAAATCGAGCACTTTGACATCAACTCAACTCGGAAGGAAGGAATGGAGGAATGCTGCCTATGACCCCAAGAACACCATCCCCACCGTCAAACATGGAGGTGGAAACATTATGCTTTGGGGTGTTTTTCTGCTAAGGGGACAGGACAACTTCACCGCATCAAAGGGACGATGGACGGGGCCATGTACTGTCATATTTTGGGTGAGAACCTCCTTCCCTCAGCCAGGGCATTGAAAATGGGTCGTGGATGGGTATTCCAGCATGACAATGACCCAAAACACGGCCAAGGCAACAAAGGAGTGGCTCAAGAAGAAGCACATTAAGGTCCTGGAGTGGCCTAGCCAGTCTCCAGACCTTAATCCCATAGAAAATCTGTGGAGGGAGCTGAAGGTTCGAGTTGCCAAACGTCAGCCTCGAAACCTTAATGACTTGGAGAAGATCTGCAAAGAGGAGTGAGACAAAATCCCTCCTGAGATGTGTGCAAACCTGATGGCCAACTACAAGAAACGTCTGACCTCTGTGATTGCCAACAAGGGTTTTGCCACCAAGTACTAAGTCATGTTTTGCAGACGGGTCAAATACTTATTTCCCTCATTAAAATGCAAATCTATTTATAACATTTTTGACATGCGTTTTTCTGGATTTTTGTTGTTGTTATTCTGTCTCTCACTGTTCAAATAAACCTACCATTAAAATTTATAGACTGATCATGTCTTTGTCAGTGGGGGGATCACGTACAAAATCAGCAGGGGATTAAATACTTTTTTCCCTCACTGTACACAATACATGTCACAATTGTCTCAAGGCTTAAAAACCCTTCTTTAACCTGTCTCCTCCCCTTCATCTACACCGATTGAAGTGATATCAATAAGGGACAATAGCTTTCACCTTGATTCACCTGGTCAGTCTACCTCATGGCAAGCACAGGTGCTCTTAATGTTTTGTATACTCAGTGTATACCCTTGAGCTTCAATTATGTATTAGCTAAAATTGGCTGTAAGTGATTCTCTTGTAGTCTTTATTTAGCATCTAGTTTGAGACACAAGAAACCCAGCAAGGACATCTAGCCTGTTGACTAGACGACTAGGACTGTTATTCCAGTATGATGCAAGAATTTGACAGAGAGTCTAGCCGCTTGAGAAAGGTCCCCATCGGACAACTTTCAATACCTCCACCACCGCTGCTAAAGCATAGGGGATAGCTCGCCTCGGGTAGCAATTGGTGCTTTCTGGAATGGAACCTCCAGTCTGCCTAGTTGCCAATTCCCCAGGAGTAGTGTCAATAAATCCCCAAAAAGGAACTGATTACTGATGACAGACTATAAGACTGCTGAGATTGTGTGTCCTTAAGTACAATGCTGATCTGCTCCTTTCTGTAATATTTTGTAAATATTTTCTGTTAATAGTTCCCTAAAGTTTATTGCAAAGTACTGGCCGCCTATTAGTCTTCTTCCTTAGACTAAATTACTTCAAAATTCCTCTCTTCCTTTTTTTCTCCTGGCGATGTGTGAGATATGTACAGTGGGGGAAAAAAGTATTTAGTCAGCCACCAATTGTGCAAGTTCTCCCACTTAAAAAGATGAGAGAGGCCTGTAATTTTCATCATAGGTACACATCAACTATGACAGACAAAATGAGAAAAAAAATCCAGAAAATCACATTGTAGGATTTTTAATGAATTTATTTGCAAATTATGGTGGAAAATAAGTATTTGGTCAATAACAAAAGTTTCTCAATACTTTGTTATATACCCTTTGTTGGCAATGACACAGGTCAAACATTTTCTGTAGGTCTTCACAAGGTTTCCACACACTGTTGCTGGTATTTTGGCCCATTCCTCCATGCAGATCTCCTCTAGAGCAGTGATGTTTTGGGGCTGTCGCTGGGCAACACAGACTTTCAACTCCCTCCAAAGATTTTCTATGGGGTTGAGATCTGGAGACTGGCTAGGCCACTCCAGGACCTTGAAATGCTTCTTACGAAGCCACTCCTTCGTTGCCCGGGCGGTGTGTTTGGGATCATTGTCATGCTGAAAGACCCAGCCACATTTCATCTTCAATGCCCTTGCTGATGGAAGGAGGTTTTCACTCAAAATCTCACGATACATGGCCCCATTCATTCTTTCCTTTACACGGATCAGTCGTCCTGGTCCCTTTGCAGAAAAACAGCCCCAAAGCATGATGTTTCCACCCCCATGCTTCACAGTAGGTATGGTGTTCTTTGTCCTCCAAACACAACGAGTTGAGTTTTTACCAAAAAGTTCTATTTTGGTTTCATCTGACCATATGACATTCTCCCAATCCTCTTCTGGATCATCCAAATGCACTCTAGCAAACTTCAGACGGGCCTGGACATGTACTGGCTTAAGCAGGGGGACACGTCTGGCACTGCAGGATTTGAGTCCCTGGCGGCGTAGTGTGTTACTGATGGTAGGCTTTGTTACTTTGGTCCCAGCTCTCTGCAGGTCATTCACTAGGTCCCCCCGTGTGGTTCTGGGATTTTTGCTCACCGTTCTTGTGATCATTTTGACCCCACGGGGTGAGATCTTGCGTGGAGCCCCAGATCGAGGGAGATTATCAGTGGTCTTGTATGTCTTCCATTTCCTAATAATTGCTCCCACAGTTGATTTCTTCAAACCAAGCTGCTTACCTATTGCAGATTCAGTCTTCCCAGCCTGGTGCAGGTCTACAATTTTGTTTCTGTTGTCCTTTGACAGCTCTTTGGTCTTGGCCATAGTGGAGTTTGGAGTGTGACTGTTTGAGGTTGTGGACAGGTGTCTTTTATACTGATACAAGTTCAAACAGGTGCCATTAATACAGGTAACGAGTGGAGGACAGAGGAGCCTCTTAAAGAAGAAGTTACAGGTCTGTGAGAGCCAGAATCTTGCTTGTTTGTAGGTGACCAAATACTTATTTTCCACCATAATTTGCAAATAAATTCATAAAAAATCCTACAATGTGATTTTCTGGAGAAAAAAATTCTCAATTTGTCTGTCATAGTTGACGTGTACCTATGATGAAAATTACAGGCCTCTCTCATCTTTTTAAGTGGGAGAACTTGCACAGTTGGTGGCTGACTAAATACCTTTTTCCCCCACTGTATATATATATATATATACATATCAGGTCCCTTCCTTTTTCTTCATCTGGTGAGTCAGAGAGAAGCAGTTTGAGTTTATATTGAGCGGTTTCCAGTTCATGTTCAAGCTGTTTACGCTCATTTGTAAGATTTATACTTGTCATAAAATACAGAGGATATTGTTTGTTATTTTGTGTTTTTGGTGTGATTTAGGTTGAATTCCTGTCCCATCCTGTGCTGAAATTAACCATGTCCCCTTTATTTAACCGTGTGTCTAAACAATATTGACTGCGGGGACACCTGCTGACAAACAGACAACGAGCTGTGGTCAAAAGTAAGAGGTTGTGCGTCTCTGTATCATGCCCCATCCCTTTATAACAACCATCGCTAGGGAGACCGTGAAGTGAAACAGTCAAGTAACTGTCAGCCAAGACAGTGGAACGCGGAGAGAGGGTGAGAACATATAAACAGACTCCCTGTAACAAGTTTGTTTTCTGAGGTGTCAGGTTCCTCGGCCAAGTTACACGTTTTTGGTTATCTGTGAGGTCTATTCTGTTATGTTTGGCACCAGCGAAGGGCCTCAGCAATACATTAAAGGGAGTTCTATGAACCATTAATTAGGCTGGCAAATGGAGCTTGTAATTTGGCAAGAGGCAAAGCCCCGAGTGCATTGAATTGCAGATATGCAGCGGGGCTGAGCGAGAAAGAGAGAGAGAAAAAAAATGCCCAGACTGCTCTGATGAGCCTCTGAGAGAATAAGGGAACTATTTTCTGTCCTTCTGAAAGCTTTCTCCACAGCTGCTAATCTCCAAGCAAAGTAAGACTAACGTTTCACCTCTCCCTTTCTTCTACATGCTTCAGAGTGGCAGGATATGAAAATGGTCTTTATGGCCTGTAAGTGGGTAGACAATCGAGCGTGGCGGGGCATTGAAACAACTTGGAAGCGAGCTGATTTCCCCGCTTCATCTGCATAAAATCAGGGGGCTATTTGATTGCGGGCCTTGCCGCTTCAATGAAGTCCGCCCAAGAAAAGAGGGGTTTCTCATCAGTCTCTCCATAGGCGCTGTCGGAAAAAATAAAGGAAAAAAAAGATACTGGCTGCATCCACAATCTACAGAGCTTGGTGATATAGCTGTGGCCGTTGCTGTGTCCTTTGGTTACGCCCTGAATGAGATGGAGAAGTTACTGTAGCGGGACGTGTGGTGCTGCTGCTGCAGAAATCAAGCCAGGAGGGGCCAGTAAAAGATCCCCCCTAGCCAGCGTACCATGGGAACACACATCACTACTACAGGATCAATTACTGGCATGTTGCTGGAGGGGTTGTGCTGCATGAAAGGTCCGGAGAGGGAGCTCGATCAATGCTGACTGCAGAGGGGGTTACCTCCATACCAAACACACAGAGTGAGCGAGAGAGAGAGAGAGAGAGAGAGACAGAGACAGAGACAGAGACAGAGACAGAGAGACAGAAAGAGCGAGAGAGAAAGAGCGAGAGAGAGAGAGAGAGAGACAGAAAGAGCGAGAGAGAGAGAGAGAGAGAGAGAGAGAGAGAGAGAGAGAGCGAGAGAGAGAGAGAGAGAGAGAGAGCGAGAGAGAGAGAGAGAGAGAGAGAAGACTGGCCACCCGATCATTTTCCTGTACTGCTGCCCCTGGCTGTCCAACACTGATGTGCCCACCTTCACACATGTAGTTTGCTCACACACACACAGACAAACACACACACACACACACCACCGCTCAATCTTCAGAGGCCCATTGAGGTGAGACAAGGAAAAAAAGCCAAAGAGAAAAGAAGAGGATGAAGAATGAAGGAGAAGGACAGTGGCCTAGCTAGCCAATCCCCAAGCAATAATTCGATATAGCCCAGCCAGCCACTTGATAGACATTAACCTGGCAGGGGGGAAGTGGTGCTATCACGCATGGCCCAGTGACTCCTACAGCCTTTCCAGCCTTAATTCTTCAGGCCAGGACTCTAACGAGTGGAAAATCACATAGATATGAGAGGAGGTGGAGGGGGTTACGTCAGCTAAAATGGCTGCTAAATATAGACTACGGTATTACAGTGAATACCTCATTTGTTTTGACGTCACGTTACCTATGGCGACACTTATCTTGAGTGCCAATCAGTGGTGTGTATTCATGGATGCCAAGGGAAGCCAGGCTTCCCCAAAAAATGTACCAAGAAAAAAAAAACATACAAAATAATGTATATTTTGTCTCAATTTGCAATAGGCCGAGTGTATCTCACAGAGCGAACAAAACAGTGCCCCTCTGTCTCAGTACGTGTAACATATCTATCTGATGCTGTCTGGTGAGAAAGAGTATGACATTGTTGCCGCCCGTTGCATTGAATGCAAGGGAAGCCAACAAGCATTTGGCCTCCCTTAATAAAAAATTATAATAATAGCCAATCAGCGTTGAGCTAAAATGAGTGAGCTCAGCTGTGAATGGTCCTGGCCCACAAAAAAAAAGTGTCAAGGGAAGCCAGTTTGGATTTGGCTTCAGACCAATCACAAGCCAAATGTCATTATTGACAGAAAAAAAACATGAATTGTTGTATCTTGTGCTGTTGTCCTCTAGTGGCTAGCTAGCTAAAATTGTCCCTTTCTTAAATTAGCCATGGATGGAGATGAGATAGGGATTTGGACTTGTGGTTTTACTTAATTCTCCATACTGGCCAATGATTATAACGGCGATTCTGATCCAACCATAAATTCATACATTGTGCCTCTGGCCTGAGAGGATGGAAGTTCAACATGTAGCATGCTAATGTTAACTAGCTGGCCTGGCGTATCGTTGCCCATGAAAGGAAGTTAGACTACCGAGCAAGGATTTTCACCAGGTAGCCTAGAACAATAAAAACTACAAGTGTGTACTGTATGACAGAGTCATAGAGCGTTTAGGCAACATGAAAGAGGAGGATGGCATTGGCATTTCTCTACAAGTAGGGTGAGTCAACATGTTTTTTCTACTTGAACACACACACACACACACACACACACACACAGACACAGCAATCCGTACCATGGACAGCCATATCATACAGTATTTAAAAAATCCAATCAAATGTTATTTGTCACATGCGCCGAATACAACAGGTGTAGACCTTACCGGGAAATGCTTACTTACAAGACCTTAACAACAATGCAGTTTTAAGAAAGACAAGAGTTAAGAAAATATTTACTAAATAAACAAAAGTTAAAAAAGTAACACAATAAAATAACAATAACGAAGCTTTATATACAGGGGGTACCGGCACGGAGTCAATGTGTGGGGGTACAGGTTAGTCGAGGCAATTGAGGTAATTTGTACGTAGGTAGGGGTAAAGTGACTCTGCATTGATTACAAACAGCGAGTAGCAGCAGCGTAAAAAAAGGGGGGGGGGGGGGGGTCAATGCAAATAGTCCGGGTAGCCATTTGATTACATTTTTTTCCAACTGTTTACACACGTTTTCAAAACTATGTCTCCTTTTTTCCAAACTCTACACACAATTCCCAAAACTGCACACACAAAATGTAAAATGCCTCACATCTTCTTTCATAATAGTAAATTTTTGGATATACCATGTAAACACTGTTGTTCTAAATCTAAAGCTCTTTGGTCTTTCATAGGCTTATATCTACATTTCAATACAATGTTCTACGGTGAAAGTAATCTGCTGAGAGGGGTAACAAGTACACTGTGTGGGGGTACAATGTAGAAACAGAAAATATTTATTAGGCCAAACATTACTGTTGTATACAGTAGCATACAACAAAACCATAAAAATATGTAAACCAAAAGTATATTCTTCAGAATACAGTAAAGAACACAATTGTGTGTGTGTGGGGTCCCGGGGGGGCAATCCAGGAATTGGTAGGGGGGGGGCAGTCACCAGTGCTAAGCTACGCTTCATCTCTTCTCCGGGCTGGGTCTGGCCACAATACTTCATCCACATCACAAGATATGTTTTCTCTTGCCAAACATCGAGGGAAGTATCTCCTAGCATGACATATCCAACCTTGGACAGAGAAGCTGCATGCGGGCATAGGGTTGGCGATCATACACTTTCCAGCGCCAGGCTGAGAAGAATTAATCTATGGGATTTAGAAAAGGTGAATATGGGGGTAGGTACAAAACTACAAATTGTGGATGGGTGGCAAACCAGTTTTGGACCAGAACAGCCCAGTGAAAACTAACATTGTCCCATATAACCATAAATCTATTAGGCTCCTGATCTGGATCAGGGACAAGCATTGTGTAAATTGCATCCAGAAAAGTGAGCATATGGCCGGTGTTGTACGGACCCAGTGTGGCATTGTGATGGAGGACCCCATTTTGAGTGATGGCAGCACACATAGTTATATTACCCCCACGCTGTCCAGGGACATTGGTAATTGCCCTCTGTCCTATTACATTTCTTCCGCGGCGCCTGGTTTTGGTGAGGTTGAAGCCAACCTCATCCACATAAATAAATTCATGGCGAATTACATGGGCATCTATCTCCAATACTCTCTGTAACAGACAAAAGGATATAGAGATGAATAAATATGGTATGTCTGAAGTACTGGAAGTAGTGTTGCATACATACCTCTACAAAGTCATGTCGCAGATTCTTGACTCTGTCAGAGTTTCTCTCAAATGGCACCTTGTAAAGTTGTTTCATCGTCACTTGGTGCCGTTGGAGGATGCGTTGTGTGGTCGACAGGCTTACAGCATTGATGTTGTTAAATATGGTGTCATTATTCAAGATATGCTCTCTTATCTCTCGAAACCTAATTGCATTGTTGGCCAAAACTATATTTATAATTGCAGTCTCTTGTACATCTGGAAACAAGCGTCCTCGTCCTCCATGATGTCTTTGCCTTTCCACTCTGTACAGAATTCAAACACAGTATGTGTTCCGCATAGGTACTGTAAACAATGTACAACAAAATGTAGTACAGCATGATAACCAACATCATTCATTCAATACAGTGCAGTAAATGGATGGCTTAGAGTTACAAATGTTTATGCAATACTATGCAGTCATACGTATTTTACAGTACATTACTGTAATGCTAAAATAGTCATTAGATAGTTGCATACCTGTTCTAATTTCTGAAGGTTCGAATTATGGACGCCACTGTAAATCGACTGAAGTTGGGCTGGACTCTCAGTCCAGCCTCTCTCATGGTCAAACCGTGGTTGATCACATGATCAACAAGTGTTGCCCTAATCTCATCAGAGATGGCTCTCCTTCCTTCTCTTCTTTGCCCTCGTCCTCTTCTTCCTCTTCCTCTTCCTCTTTCTCAAACTCCTCCTCTTCCAACTCTTCATCTTTGAATTTGTCCTCGTTGTTGTCCCCTGCCTCTCCCTCCTACTCCTCTTGCTCGCTGTCCATTGTTGGCATCCATTGTTCAAAACAGGTAATCTGACCTATTTATAGGCCTATACTACAGTAAAGCAGTGATTGGTTAGTGATCAGTTAAGCAATTAGTGTTTGCACATGTGAGGAGTGTGTGTGTGACCTGGTGAATAAGTGTAGCATTTTGATTGGTTTTGTTTGGAAAAGGAAAGCAAGTCACTTCCTGTTAGATTTTTGTGTTTTAGGTAGAGAATTGTGTGTAGTGTTTTGAAAAAAAGTGTTTTATGCAATTGACAACTGAGTCAAAGGCTGCGAAATAGCTTATGGTTTTGGAGATTTGGTGTGTAGTTTTGCACTTTGAGTGAGAGGTTTAAAAAATCGTGTGACATTAAAAGATTTTGTGTGTAAGCAGTTGGAAAAAACTGTAGCTGTTCAGCAGTCTTATTGCTCGGGGGTAGAAGCTATTAAGGAGCCTTTTGGACCTAGACTTGGCACGCCGGTAGCGCTTGCCATGCGGTAGCAGAGAGAACAGACTATGACTAGGGTGGCTGGAGCCTTTGGCAATTTTTAGGGCCTACATTTACATTGACACTGTATTAGACTAAGCATAGGTCAATAGCTGTTTAGCAGTCCGAAAATGTCGGAAACATTACCTTGCTTGACCATGCTGTAGGTCATGTAACTGTTTGTTACATTCAATATGTTTTGTGGACTTCACCGGACAGAGGTTGCTCTCCGGTTTTGTGATGAAACAAATGTTTGGTTGAATTCTGCCACTGTGTCTTCTTATTGTCCTGGCCTAAGGCCTATATATCACTGTGGCAAAGTATATGAACTGACAGTTGTAATATGGCTTTTTTTTTCTGGATAGGCTTCCCCAGTGATTTCTGACCACGCACCACTACTTGTGCCAATCTGTAAAAGTACCTTTAGTTTGGTCTCCAGCAGGTGTTGTTGCTAGGTACATTGCTAGTGAATAATGACTACCCTTTGTATTGGGTCCAGCCATTGATTCTATTGGCCAAAACTATATTTAGTTTTAACTTACTACTCTTTAGTTCATTTCACTTTCGTAGCTGGCATGTCCCTATTGTTGATTTACATTATTTAATTGTATCCCTTAATAATGATTCATTTAAATAGAGTAGCATCACTCATGCATACATACACAAACAAAATTGAAATAATTCCACGTCATCCATAAGAGAGACACCACCACTTTATTCGGTACAAATCAAACTACCTTTTCAGCCTGCACAACAACATCCCTGAGATGTTTTCCTCTAAACGTATTCACATTTAGAGGGCCGAACAGGCCCCCGTTAATATCGACGGGGCTTTGGTGCAGTGGGTTGAGAGCTTCAAGTTCCTTGGTGTCCACATCACCAATGAACTATCATGGTCCAAACACACCAAGACAGTCGTGAAGAGGGCACGACAACACCTTTCCCCCTCAGGAGACTGAAAAGATTTGGCATGGGTCCGCAGATCCTCAAAAAGTTATACAGCTGCACCATCGAGATCATCCTGACCGGTTGCATCACCGCCTGGTATGGCAACTGCTCAGCATCTGACCGTAAGGCGCTACAGAGGGTAGTGCGTACGGCCCACTACATCACTGGGGCCAAGCTTCCTGCCATCCAGGACCTATATACTAGGCGGTGTCAGAGGAAAGCCCAAAAATTGTCAAAGACTCCAGTCACCCAAGTCATAGACTGTTCTCTCTGCTACCGCACGGCATGCGGTACCAAAGCGCCAAGTCTAGGTCCAAAAGGCTCCTTAACAGCTTCTACCCCCAAGCCATAAGACTGCTGAACAATTAATCAAATGGCCACCCAGACTGTTTACATTGACACCCTCCCCCCCCCCCTTTGTTTTTACTCTGCTGCTACTCGCTGTTTATTTATGTCACTTTACCCCCTACCTACATGTACAAATTACCTCGACTAACCTGTATATAGCCTCGATATTGTTATTTTATTGTGTTACTTTTTTAATTTTAATACATTTTTTAAACTTTAGTTTATTTAGTAAATATTTTCTTAACTCTATTTCTTGAACTGCGTTGTTGGTTAAGGGTTTATAAGTAAGCATTTTGCAGTATTTGGCGCATGTGACATATAAAATTTGATTTGATTTGATCCTCTAGGAACCCTTACCTGGGACGGTCTCTTTGACTCTCTCGAAAAGCTCCCAATTTAAAGACGCATTCAGTTCCATTAATTGGCCATTCAGTTCCATGAATTGGCCATTCAGTTACGTAAATTGGCCATTCAGTTCAATTAATTGGCGAGTGTGAGGTTTGTCATCGTCCCATTAATGAATGAGCCTGTACACCAGCCTCCGCCGGTTTTGCTCCGGCGAGCGCATCTGCCCGCGCTCAACCCAGAACCACAGAGGTGTCAAATTGAGGAGCACACCACCAGGTATTAGAATATTGTCACTTTGGCTATTAAAAGCAAAGCTGGGCGCTCCTCGGCGTTTCTCTTCCGTAGGGGAAGGTGTTCGCCCAGGGTCTCTCCCACCTCTCCTACACTCTCCTCACTTGACAGTGTCGTTTCCGATTACGATCCCCATTCAGGAAAAGAATGGCGCGCCGACATGATTGATGGCACGTCATAAGAGTGCGCCGCTGGTACAGGGGTAGCAGGTAGTGGAGGGAGGTGAAGGTAGGATTAGGCTGTGTGTAGACTGCCTAATCAGAGAGTAGGATAGCTGGTCACATGTTCCCTCTCTCTCTCTCTCTGCTGAGTGTCTGGCTAGAGGTGAATGAGTCCGTGTGGTGAAATATATGGAGAAGTGGTGGATGGAGAATTAGTGTTTTGTGTTATTGACCTACAACGGCCTTCTTGGAGATTTGGATGTTGCAATGACTACAGTGCCTTCAGAAAGTGTTCATACCCCTCGACTTATTCCACATTTTGTTGTGTTACAGCTTGAATAAATTTTTTATTAAATCAATGTTTTTCCACACGCATCTACACACAACACCCCATAATGACAAAGTGAAAACATGTTTTAGAAATGTTTGAAAATGTATTGAAAATGAAATACAGAAACATTCATTTACATAAGTATTCACAGCCCTGATTAGATTAGATAAGTATTCAACCCCCTGAGTCAATACACGTTAGAATCACCTTTGGCAGTGATTACAGCTGTGTCTTTCTGGGTAAGTCTCTAAGAGCTTTCCACACCTGGATTGTACAATGTTTTTCCACTATTCTTTTCAAAATTCTTCAAGCTCTGTCAAATTGGTTGTTGGTCATTGCTAGACAACCATTTTCAAGTCTTGCCACAGATTTTCAAGCAGATTTAAGTCAAAACTGTAACTCGGCCAGTCAGGAATATTCACTGTCTTCTTGGTAAGTAACTCCAGTGTTGATTTGGCTGTATGTTCTAGGTTATTGTCCTTCTGAAAGGTGAATTCATCTCCCAGTGTCTGGTGGAAAGCAGATTTTGCCTGTGCTTAGCTCCATTCTGTTTCTTTTTTATCCTGAAAAACTCCCCAGTCTTTAACGATTACAAGCATACTCATAACATGATGCAGCCACCACTATGCGTGAAAATATGGAGAGCGGTACTCAGTAATGTGTTGTATTGGATTTGCCTCAAAACATAACACTTTGTATTCAGGACAAAAAGTTAATTGCTTCGATTTATTTTTACAGTATTACTTTAATGCATTTTCGCAAACAGGATGCATGTTTTGGAATATTTTTTATTCTGTACAGGCTTCTTTCTTTTCCCTCTGTCAATTAGGTTAGTATTGTGGAATAACTACAATGTTGTTGATCCATCCTCAGTTTTCTCCTATCACAGCTATAAAACTCAGTAACTTTTTAAAGTCCCCATTGGCCTCATGGTGAAATCCCTGAGCGGTTTCCTTCCTCTCATGCAACTGAGTTAGGAAGGACACCTGTATCTTTGTAGTGACTGGGTGTATTGATACACCATCCAAAGTGCATTAATAACTTCCCAATGTTCAAAGGGATATTCAATATCTGCCTTATTTTTTTTATTCTTTTTTTTTTATCTACAAGTAGGTTCCCTTCTTTGCGAGGCATTGGAAAACCTCCCTGGTCTTTGTGGTTGAATCTGGGTTTGAAATTCACTGCTCGACTAAAGGACCTTACAGATTACTAACTGTTTGTGTGGGGTACAGAGATGAGGTAGTCATTGTGAGTAGGCCAGTGTAATATATATATATATATATATATATATATATAATATTCTTTTTTTAAATCCATTTTAAATTCAGGCTGTAACACAACAAAATGTGGTAAAAGTCAAGGGGTGTGAATACTTTCTGAAGGCACTGTATTTCATAGTGAATAGACAGATAATGTCAGTATTTCAGTCTGGTTCCTTTGCCTAGTGTATGAAATACAGTGCCAAAAGTATCTGGACACCTGCTTATCGAACATCATGGGCATTAATATGGAGATGGTCCCCCCTTTGCTGCTATAACAGCCTCCACTCTTCTGGGAAGACTTCCCACTAGATGTTGGAACATTGCTGCAGGGACTTGCTTCCATTCAGCCACAAGAGCATTAGTGAGGTCTGGCACTGATGTTGGGCGATTAGCCCTGGCTCGCAGTAGATGTTCCAATTCATCCCAAAGCTGTTCAATGGGGTTGAGGTCAGGTCTCTGTGCAGGCCATTCAAGTTCTTCCACACCGATTTGGACAAACCATTTCTGTATGGACCTCGCTTTGTGCACGGGGGTGTTGTCATGCTGAAACAGGAAAGGCCTTCCCCAAAAGTTGGAAGCACAAAATCGTCTAGAATGTCATTGCATGCTGCAGCGTTAAGGTTTCCCTTCACTGGAACGAAGGGGCCTGAACCATGAGAAACAGCCCCAGACCATTATTCCTCATCCACCAAACTTTACAGTTGGCACTATGCATTGGTGCAGGTAGCGTTGGCATCCACCAAACCCAGATTCATCCATCGGACTGCCAGATGGTGAAACGTGATTCATCACTCCAGAGAATGCGTTTCCACTATTCCAGAGTCCAATGGCGGCGAGCTTTACACCACTCCAGCCGACGCTTAGCATTGCGCATGGTGATCTTAGGCTTGTGTGCAGCTGCTCGGCCATGGAAACCCATTTCATGAAGCTCCCAACGAACAGTTCATGTGCTGACCTTGTTTCCAGAGGCAGTTTGGAACTCGGTAGTGAGTGTTGCAACCGAGGACAGACGATTTTTACTCGCTATGCTTCAGCACTCGGCGGTCTTGTTCTGTGAGCTTGTGTGGTCTACCACTTTGCGGCTGAGCTCTTGTTGCTCCTAGACGTTTCCACTTCACAAAAACAGCACTTACAGTTGACCGGGGCAGCTCTAGCAGGGCAGAAATTTGACGAACTGATTTGTTGGAAAGGTGCCATCCTATGATGGTGCCACGTTGAAAGTCACTGAGTTCTTCAGTAAGGCCATTCTACTGCCAATGTTTGTCCATGGAGATTGCATGGCTGTGTGCTCGATTTTATACACGTGTCAGCAATGGGTGTGGCTGAAATAACCGTGTCCACATACTTTTGCATATATTGTGTAACATAAATGTGCTCCACTAAATCTTTCACAAAAGGGACTCGGAGTTCGAGTCATAATGTCTCTTTAATAATCCCTCAAAGCGATTGAATAAAGTATGGATGGTAATAACGTATTTCCACTTCATACTTGTGAATTCCTCTCACCTTGGGTGCTTTTCCCGTATCGATTACTTAACAAAAGGTGAGCGAGTTAAATACACCTCTCATAAAACCAACATTTTCCAGAGTGCCTCATACCTTCTCTTCCCACACTGATAATTCACTTATTAAACCTGCCCTTCAGACTTTGGGACAGTACATGTAATAAAGCGTTCCTGTAGGAAATCACAAGCAGAAGGATAGGAAAGAGCCATGAGGAACTTTGTCAGCTGTTTTATCAGCCGGGCCCGTCTCGGAGGACAACTTTATGTAAGTGATTTTATTGTGTGAGCCTGTATCATGGGGGAGAGGGGAATATTTATGAGATTAGCGCAAAGTAAACTTGTCAGAGTGATTTCCCCTGCAGAGGAACTCTACAGTCAGCAAGAGAGAGGAGAGAGAGAGAGAGAGAGAGAGGTATATAAGGTGAGAGAGAGGAGAGAGGGGGGGGATCGAGTGTTTGAGGAAATCTTATTAGCAGAGGTCCCATCTCTCGCCCGGGTGTGTCCCCATTACCTGTGGTGGTGGCGCTGGGGGCAGTGGAGGTGACGGGTGTGTCACATGTGTGATGGCCATGATGTTGACACCAGCCAACTACAACTTGACCTACAAGTGTGGGATTACTTTGAGGAGGGATTGGAGGGATATGAGGGGTAGAAAGGATGCTAAGGTTCCCCCTCTGTAACTACTGTATTAGCCAGGCCACACACTTACTCTACACACTGCTTCTGTATGCCTTTCTGATCTTGAATAGACACACTGTTGTAGCCCTTGAGTATCTCAATCTGAACCCAGACTGTACACTAAAATGTTATCCTCTCAATGGACTCGTTTGACCGGTATTCCTTATTTGTGTTGCTCTGAGAATAGTTATATTTCGATCATCAATCATATTGATGGGTTGAGTTACTTATGACCGTAGTGTTTTTATGTTTTTTATGTTTGTTACGGGGCTCTTGGAAGAACTTGATTAATCATAATCTGACCAAACAACTGCTAATCTACGAATTCCAATGACATTTCTATTGCCTGACAAAGTAAACACGGTAACACGAGTCGTCACATTAGCCGTGCTTAGGCATCAGAAAGATGATCTGCCTCCCTGGCTGCAGTGTTATGGAACAGGAGAAGCATAGCAGCAGAGCAGACATCTGATCTGGTGATAAACATTCAGGTGGGACATGGCACTACATCACTCTGGAGAGGGGGGACAAACCCAACAAACCCGATCTGCCGCTTTACCCACAGTGCTTTGAGAGAGGAGGGGAAGATAGTTCACAGCGAGGCGAGGCAAGGCGAGCGAACCAGTCACTGTCGAGAGTTAGCCACACACAGCAACAGCTGGACACTTTGATTAATTTAACCGAAGGCAGTGATTTATTTGTTTGCATGGGACCTTTGAACTCCACAATGGATTACACTCAACGCATACAAAAGACAACATGCATTTCCACTTGGACTCATTTGATATTTATACATGCTTTTTCCTTTTTTTCCCGCCTTTGCATAAATCAGGTTTGACAGCTTGTAGAAAAGTGTGTTTAATGTGGATTTTTAACATGATTAATTTGGTTTGAAAGAGTATCTCTGATACATTTTTATAGGCTTTTGCTTAGATTTTTCCCTGATGGACTCCAGTGTTAGTTATTCTACCTGGGCCTTATAAAGAAGCAATCACTCCTCTGTGTCTGGGTCTAATAATGTCCAAGGGAGAGCTGACAAATTTGTTCTTAATGCGGTTAAAAGATCAAATCGCGGCTTTAGAAGAAAATAAAGCTTTAAAATGGATTAGTTTTACCTTTCAGGAGCCATTAGCTAAGGCTTCTGCAGCGGCGGACGAGCCAGCGGCAAAGTTGTTGCTAATGGTTTTAGCTGTGTTTTGGTCGTAGGAGTGATGTTGCTACACTCTCTATGTAGACTTCTCTATGTTCTGTATGTCAGATGCATTAAACTACAGCACGGGAGCCACATCCATTAACCCTCGCTAGCTAATCCTGTTACCAATAAACCAGCTCTTAAAGGATAAAGTCTTTCTTCATCTCAGAAAGAGCACAGTGTCGTTTTTACAGATTCGTCTGTGTTGCAGCACCCTCTGTGGCCAGTTCTGTACCAACAGGCCCTGGTTAGGAGTAACACTGCTGTCAGACAGTGTGCTGAACCATAGAAAGAGAGCAGAAGGAAGATACAGTGCTGACTGAGCCATTCTGGGGCCTGTTTTCACTCCCAGCTCTTATAAACGGCTTTATCTCAGGTGCTGCCAATAGCCACTGTAATTAATGAGGGGATATTCCTAATGTAATTTAGCCAGCGTGGGATTAAAGCACGCTGTGCCAGGGAAAGAGGGAAAGAGAGAGAGATGAAAGAGAGAGAGATAGATAATGAGAAGGAGAGAGAGAGAGTGAGAGAGCAGTGACTTGCAACATCTGTGCCATCAATGCAAAGTTAACTCAAGTAGGCTCTAATGAAAATACCCAACAGTTTGGATGTGCAACAGTTTCTGTGACTGAAGGCACAGTAAGTGGATAGTGATTGATTTACCTACTTGGGAAGAGCATTATGTGATTGGAACAGCATTGGAGCACCAATCTAACCCTAATAGCTACAGTTCAGCCATTTCCGCTGTCCATTAATGGTTAGCGCACACACCTACTCACCCCATCTAAATCAACAATACTTTGGATAGGATGATCAACAGAGATGTAACTACATTGCATGATGACACACAACACTTACTCCATGTGTGTCAGAAATGGCTCATTGTGTCACACCCTGACGTATGGGACTCTAGTATGTTGAGTCAGGGTGTGGAGTTCTATGTTGTATTTTCTATGTTCTCAGTCTAGGTGTTGTATGTCTATGTTTGGCCGGGTGTGATTCCCAATCAGAGACAGCTGTCGCTCGTTGTCTCTGATTGGGGATCATACTTAGGCAGCCTGTTTGCATTCATTAGTTGTGGGATCTTGTTCCGTGTAGAGACTTGTATTGTGTTTAGCCTGAGGACTTCACGTTACGTTGTTTTGTTCGTGTGTTTATCGTTATAATAAACATGTATGCATTTCACGCTGCGCCTTGGTCTGACCCGTCCTTCAACGAACGTGACAGAAGATCCCACCAAACACGGACCAAGCAGCGTGCCCAGGAGCAGACATCCTGGACATGGGAGGAGATCCTGGACGGAAAGGGATCCTGGACATGGGAGGAGATTCAGGCTGGGATGGATCGCCATCCGTGGGAGGCGACAGTGGAGGCCCGGTTTAGAGAGGAGCAATGGCAACACAGAAGGTGCCGGCCGAGGAGGAAGCCTGAGAGACAGCCCCAATAATATTTTTTGGGGGGGCTAAAAGGGTGGTCGGGGATCGATGGAGAAGAGCCCCGACCACTGCAGGAGTCCTCACGGGAGGAGGACTTGGCGCGGAGAGTGAAAGACTGGTACAGTCGGAGATCTCTAACGTCAGTTCCCAGTCCGGTACGGCCCGTGACTGCTCCCCGCAACAAGCCAGTGGTGCGTGTCGCCAGTCCGGCCCGGCCCGTTCCTGTTCCTCGCACCAGGCCAGTGGTGCGTGTTCCCAGCCCGGCCCGTTCCTGCTCCTCGCACCAGACCAGTGGTGCGTGTTCCCAGTCCGGTCCGGCCCGTGCCAGCTCCCCGCACCAAGCCAGAGGTGCGTGTTCCCAGTCCGGCCCGGCCCGTTCCTGCTCCCCGCACCAAGCCAGTGGTGTGTGTTCCCAGTCCGGTACGGCCCGTGCCTGCTCCCCGCATCAAGCCAGTGGTGCGTGTTCCCAGTCCGGCCCGGCCCGTTCCTGCTCCACGCACCAAGCCAGTAGTGCGTGTTCCCAGTCTGGTACGGCCCGTGCCTGCTCCCCGCACCAAGCCAGTGGTGCGTGTCGCCGGCCCGGCCTGGCCCGTTCCTGCTCCTCGCACCAAGCCAGTGGTGCGTGTTCCTAGTCCGGTCCGGCCCGTGCCTGCTCCTCGCACCAGACCAGTGCTGCATGTGTCCAGTCCGGCACGGCCCGTGCCCGTTCCACCGGTGCCTGATCCGGCACCGGTCAGCTGCTCCACTCCGGAGCCAGAGCAGTTCGCTCCACCGGTGCCCAGTCCAGCTCCAGTCAGCGGCTCCACTCCGGAGCCAGAGCAGTCCGCTCCACCGGTGCCCAGTCCAGCTCCGGTCAGCAGATCTACTCCGGAGCCAGAGCAGTCCGCTCCACCGGTGTCAAGTCCAGCTCCGGTCAGTGGCTCCAGTCCGGAGCCAGAGCAGTCCGCTCTACCGGTGAACAGTCCAGCTCCGGTCAGCGGCTCCAGTCCAGACCCAGACGTCAGCCCCTCTCCAGGTTTGGGGTCTCCCACACCAGGGTCCAGACAGGGCTTGGTACATCGTGGGAGGAAGGAGAGGGGAAGCAGCGCGCCGAGGTCCAGACCAGACCAGGGGCGTAACGGGGAGGTTGAGAGTATGTGGTCGCCACGCCCGGAGCCGGATCCGCCTCCAAGGCGGAATGCCCACCCGGACCTTACCCTGTTATGTAAGGTTTGTGCGGTCGGAGTTCGCACCTTTGGGGGGGGGGGGGGGGGGGTACTGTCACACCCTGACGTATGGGACTCTAGTATGTTGAGTCAGGGTGTGGAGTTCTGTTGTATTTTCTATGTTCTCAGTCTAGGTGTTGTATGTCTATGTTTGGCCGGGTGTGATTCCCAATCAGAGGCAGCTGTCGCTCGTTGTCTCTGATTGGGGATCATACTTAGGCAGCCTGTTTGCATTCATTAGTTGTGGGATCTTGTTCTGTGTAGAGGCTTGTATTGTGTTTAGCCTGAGGACTTCACGTTACGTTGTTTTGTTGTTTTGTTCGTGTGTTTATCGTTATAATAAACATAAATGCATTTCACGCTGCGCCTTGGTCTGACCCGTCCTTCAACGAGCGTGACACATTGGGGGTAGGATTTCTTTTTCAGCTTTTCTTACAGTGGGAATCAACACTATTTAAGCATACCAGAGCACTCCAGCCCTAAACATGACAGTGTGCCATGGACTGACAACGTGCCTCTGTTCATTCTCTGACAAAAGAGAGGCAGCGTGCTCAGGAGAGAATAGATCATCAGTTTACTAAGAATGCCAGATGCTGGAAGTCCTGCTATTCTGAAGGGACTGATCTTCTGCTCACCAGACACTCCACAAACACACATGCATGCATGCATCAGCGCACATGCACACACACGCGGACACATGCACACACACAATAAAAAGGCAACGAGATGTGGAAGTAGAAAGAGCCTCTGATACATCAGTAGAACAGGGAGAAAATCAGACCACAGCTTTTGGCAACGTTGTCACAACATTGAACCAACAGCCTCAACAAGATTGTAGATGTGCATCACGGTTGGCATTTTGGGTATGAGAAAGCATTGTGAAGCAGCACTGGGTTCCAAATGATGACAAATGTTCTCATTGATTCGCAAAAGCTGGTGCGCATTCATCGCAAAACATTTAAAACGTTAAAGGTTTTAAAACGGCCATTCACATTTGGAACAGAATTGGAAGAATTTGGAGCAGCAAGAGTTTAGTAATTGGCAAGATTAATAATATTTACAGCATGCCGATGCAAATCTCTTCTGCTGGCCCGCATGAATAATTGAGAGCGAGCAACCACTTTGAATAATTGATTTCTAAATATTCTTCAGTGCGTTCCTTCTTTATGACCAGAGGGCGACCCGAGTTTTCTTTAGTGACAGCAGCGGCGTGTTTAGTGCGTTGGGAAGGTAATTATGCAGTGTGTCTGCCGCCCTATAATTGCTGGGAGAAGAAGATCCTTCTTTCAAAGAAGAAGGCTGGGAGAAGAAGGTTCCTCACGCCAGCAGGGCTTTCAAAGAAGACGGCTGGGAGAAGAAGGTCCTTCACGCCAGCAGGGCTTTCAAAGAAGACGGCTGGGAGAAGAAGGTCCTTCACGCCAGCAGGGCTTTCAAAGAAGAGGGCTGGGAGAAAACATCAACAGCTCTCTCTCGTTCTCTCTCTCTCTCTCTCTCTCTCTCTCTCTCTCTCTCTCGCTCTCTCGCTCTCTCTCTCTCTTATTCACACGCTTTCCCTCTCTCTCCCCATCTCTCCTCTCCCATGCTTTACTCCTCCACCACTCTGATTTCCTGTAGCAGGCGCTCCACTCCCTCCCTGCATTCACCAGCCCCTGATGATGGGAATTAATTAGTTGTTTTTTCCATATTTCCTAACAGTGGGCCCTGCGTAGGGAGAGTGAGGAGTGGATGGAGAGCACACTGGGAGCCGGGCAGACTTTGACAGATGTGGGAAATTAGAAAGCTGGGTTTAAGAGATAAGTTGATGTGTGCTTTGGGCCCCAGACCCTACAGTCGTGATTACAGTCTGTGGTTACTGTTAAGGCGCCACTGCACTGAGTGGTTTTAAATGTAGGGTTTTATTCACAGTGGATTGACCGTGCAAAAGTAAAACTTGCAAAGCAATGTTGATCTGACTTCAAGTGAATTTATCCAGAGTTTCAGTACAAAGGGAGCACAAAGCATTTTCATAATGTCATTACACAAGATGTGCACCTGTTGTGATTCTACCTATCCAACTTAGCTTATAGTTTCATCTTCTGTCTCAGATAACAAAGAAGAATATCCCGTTAATAGTACAGTAGCTGATATCTCCTGAGATGTACACATACAGTGGCTTGCGAAAGTATTCACCCCCCTTGGCATTTTTCCTATTTTGTTGCCATACAACCTGGAATTAAAATTGATTTTTGGGAGGTTTGTATAATTTGATTTACACAACATGCCTACCACTTTGAAGATGCAAAATATTTTTTCATGTGAAACAAACAAGAGATAATACCAAAAAAAAAGAACTTGAGCGTGCATAACTATTCACCCCCCCCCCCCCCCCCCCCCCCCCCCCCCCAATACTTTGTAGAGCCACCTTTTGCAGCAATTACAGCTGCAAGTCTCTTGGGGTATGTCTCTATAAGCTTGGCACATCTAGCCACTGGGATTTTTTCTTCAAGGCAGAACTGCTCCAGCTCCTTCAAGTTGGATGGGTTCCGCTGGTGTACAGCAATCTTTAAGTCATACCACAGATTCTCAATTGGATTGAGGTCTGGGCTTTGACTAGGCCATTCCAAGAAATGTTCATGTTTCCCCTTAAACCACTCGAGTGTTGCTTTAGCAGTATGCTTAGGGTCATTGTCCTGCTGGAAGGTGAACCTCCATCCCAGTCTCAAATCTCTGGAAGACTGAAACAGGTTTCCCTCAAGAATTTCCCTGTATTTAGCGCCATCCATCAATCCTTCAATTCTGACCAGTTTCCCAGTCCCTGCCGATGAAAAACATCCCCACAGTATGATGCTGCCACCACCATGCTTCACTGTGGGGATGGTGTTCTCGGGGTGTTGAGAGGTGTTGGGTTTGCGCCAGACATAGCGTTTTCCTTGATGGCCAAAAAGCTCAATTTTAGTCTCATCTGACCAGAGTACATTCTTCCATGTGTTTGGGGAGTCTCCCACATGCCTTTTGGCGAACACCAAACGTGTTTGCTTATTTCTTTCTTTAAGCAATGGCTTTTTTCTGGCCACTCTTCCGTAAAGCCCAGCTCTGTGACGTGTAAGGCTTAAAGTAGTCCTATGGACAGATACTATGGACAGATACTTTGCAGCTCCTTCAGGGTTATCTTTGGTCTCTTTGTTGCCTCTCTGCTTAATGCCCTCCTTGCCTGGTCCGTGAGTTTTGGTGGGCAGCCCTCTCTTGGCAGGTTTGTTGTGGTGCCATATTCTTTCCATTTTTTAATAATGGATATAATGGTGCTCCGCGGGATGTTTAAAGTTCTTTTTTTAATTTCACTTCACCAATTTGGACTATTTTGTGTATGTCTACTACATGAAATCCAAATAAAAATCAATTTATATTACAGGTTGTAATGCAAGGCACTGTACAGCACTTTTAGTGCTCTAGTTTGGCCTTTCGATTTGAAGCGTCTTGGTCCGTGTTCACTACCACCGGGGCAGTTGTCTGCTGCTTGTTAATCACCACTAACAACAGCATCGTTGTACCTCGTCAGCCTATCTGAGCCACGCTGAGCCCCGCTAGCCATGTAGGCCTCTCACCTTGCTCTCTGCCCCTCTCTACTCCTCGTCTCGTCTCATCCCTCTCTTCTCAGCCCGGGGAAGAGGAGTAGATGGGTAGACCACAGCTCTCTGGCCAATGGCGCAGGCGGTGGTTGGCGAATCGATCCGCGTGTCGTAATGATGGCTGAGAGATTGCCTGCATCAGGGAGTGATCTGGGAGCTACAGCGGGATTAAGGAAGCCATGGATTGCTATCGATTTAGTTCTGATACAATCATTCCATTTGGGCTCAAATCTCCTTCCTGGTGCATGGGAGGGAGGGAGGCAATCCCCTCAGCCCAGATCTTTTAATTCCTCAGACACCACTCCCCATCATAATGCTCTAACGCATTGATCTGCAGACATGCCACTCTGCTAACAGGGTGAAAACCTATTGTTGTTCTGGCCATTACTACCAAACGTAATAATTAAGCCCCGAGCAAGAAGACTAAGACCTGGGTTCTATGGGGGCTTTCTTCCCCATCTCTCTCCTCCCCGAGACTGGAGATTGGATGAGCATCTTCGTGAGGATCTCCCTCAAACTGATTGGCCTGCTGGATAATACCATGGTGCTGTACGGGGCGGCTATAGTGACGTTGATAGATTATATTTTGTTGAGAAGGCCCCATTTCCCGGAGAATAGGGCCAATTATTGAATGGTGGGTGTCTCACGGGTGAGTGTTTTTAATTTGTTGTCAATGTTGATTAAATGTATCACTGTCACTGGACAGGCTTTTTCAGTACACACTATAGATGCATAGCCCCCAGTCATGTGTGATGATGCTGTGGCTGTGTGAGTGCAGTTTAGATGTACAGTTTGTAGATGTACATTCATCTCCAAGTGAAAATGAAGGGATTGTGTGTGATCCAATCCACCTTAATCGCAATGATATTGCCTCCATCCTTTTTCCATTTCAGCTCCATGGCAACTTATTATCCTGCCCTGTTGGTGTTGTTGAATAAATGCCACATAATATCATGCTGTCTTCGACATGCTTATTAAAGGGCTTGTTTCCGAGCATTCTCTTCAATTAGACCAATTTATGTAGCAAGGCCAGGATTCACCTTCAAAGCATGTGGAGCAAACAAGCTTTAGGTTCCTATTGATTTGGCTCCTGCTTTTCCTTGGCCATTGATTACATTTCCAGTGCTATCTCCTCTCCTGTACAGGGGAAAGGAATGGCATGTATTGTAATGTGCTGCTTTTGCTCTGACACTGGCCTGCCTGTCTGGTTTAGTCTTAGTAAGAGAGTTCAATAAGGCCACTAGAAGTGGGAAATGAGGAGAACGGATCCCCCAGTTCCCTCTTTTACCTCTTTTACTCATAGAATTGATCTGGCCCTTAATGAAGGTGTCACCGTGGAAACGAGAACAGTTCAGGGGGGGTCACAGGGTTTCCGGGAACGCCCCCCCACCCCCTCTTCTCACCCCGCCTCACTTACCCCCCAAGCCGGAGGAGATGACAGTGCCCCACGTCGACCCGACCCTGATTGATTTATTGCAATCAACTGGAGACTAGGAGGAATTCGGAGGGGATGTCTGTGAAGTGAGGAAAGGCACCTTGGGACCAAACAGACAATCAGTGGGCCCTCCATCAATTTCCACATGACAGCAATGAGTGCTACTGCTGTTGTGAAGGGAGGGAGAGAAAGAAGGGAGAGATGGGATGGGATGTTGGGGTGTGTGTGTGGGGAGGGGGAAGAGGGGGTTCTGTGAAATGAAGAGGCTCCCTAAGGCTCTGATAGTTAATTAGCTTTGTAAGGGAAACAATCAGACTAACAAGGCAAACCAAAGTTATTTGACTTCTTCCCATTATCCCTGCCTTGGTCTCCCAGGCCTAAACCTGCTAGCCGCGATGGCAGGTTGGGTGTATTCCTCCATTCTTCCAGCCGGCTCACACCTTCACACCTTCTCCCTCTGACACAAAAGGAATTAGTCTGCTCATGGATTTTTGCTCATTCAGGTGTTTTCCCTCTTCCTTGAAGTCAGTGAAGAAACAGCCTGTTCTTTCACTCAACTTTTTACTTCATTTTTATCCACTACCTCAGAAAATATTTGTTTTGACAGAAATCAACGGCGGTGCTTTGAAGTGGCAGAGATGGCTTCGCAAAAATCCTCCCTCCTTCTCTCTTTCCTCAGGCATGACTGCTCTGGTAGCTTTATGCGATTGGAGGAAGTACGAGCTGCTGATGATAAATATGAGTTAGGCACATAAACAGCAGCTGCCCACACAGTCTGCACCACGTCAAATGTCCAGTACACACACACACACACTACCCCCTTATTCCCGGAGTAATGTCCGACATAAATTCAAGGAGATGGGAGGAAACCTCCAATTTGTAATCAAATCCAAGCAAACAATGCAGCACAAACGTTTATCTGCAGACCTACAGTATAACTCAAGGAGGGCCTCTCTCTGCCTGCCGAACACTGAACACTGATGCATGTAATAAGACATGTACTTAGTTAACTTTAATGATACTACCGGGGTGGAACCGCTGGAACGCTAGGGCTCTGTGGGTATAGGCACATATAACCTGGGTATTGGCGTGCGTACGGTATGTATGGGGCCGTATATGTCATGTTAACATAAGGAGCCATGGTAAAGAGCATGAACAGATGCAGTCCTCCAGGGGTGTGGCTGGCACATGGCTGCTTACCTTGGCCTCTGTCCGTGCTCTCCCATTGCTCTGGGGCTGCAGGAGATTCCTTTAATATGGCTTTGACTCCCATTGAACAGTGGGTAACCCAGGGATACAATTTTATACCAGCCAGCTGCCCAGCCAGCCATGTCACAGTCTGCCTTATGCATGTGTTATAGTGTGGGCATCAACAGTATGTGAGGAGTATATAAGTGCGTGTGTGTGTGGTGAGGGGGGTCGGGGTGTGTGTCGTGTGTGCATGCCTGTGTATGTGTGTGTGTGTGTGTGTGTGTGTGTGTGTGTGTGTGAAAGAGAGTGAGCATACGTGAGTACATGCATTTACATATGCCCATAGCCCAGGTTTATCAAACAATATGGACGCTCCATATTGGGTATGGAACAGACAAAGTGATGTCACCTGCAAACTATGGCCAATTCATTCGGAAAAGTCCTGCTGTATGTTCCTCTATTCTAGAGGGTGTGGTTATGAAATGTGGCATTCCAGGAAGTAAAGGGGCCTCAGTGCACTCACTCATTGGTCAGACGCCAGGCCCCCTTCTCCAGTGTTCCAGAGCTGAGGCCTGAGGTTTTGACACGGCCTTGAGGGCCACTGGAGACCTGCAACTCTAACCTCAACCCCAACCCCACAACCACTGATCTACTCTATGGGATGGGGGGTGGAGGTCAAAACTAGGTGAAACACACACCTAACATTTACTGTACAGTGGGAGCCCAGAGCAACATCAGTGATGTCATACTCTGTGATGGAGTTTCACGTCTCCAGTATAAAAGGAGGGCAGCTACACAGATCATTACTGTAGAAGAAAAATCTTTCTAAAAGCCGTTCCTGATCTGATTTATGCTGTCGATAAAGTTAGCTGACTTTCAAAAGTTCCTGTGCTCGTTGATAACACACGTCCCGTTTCATCCTGATTGATACAGATCCACAATATGAAGAAGGGAAGGAAAAAAACAGATACAATAAAATAAATGATTGGAGATTAAGTATTTTGGGCCTCCAGAATAGTGCATAAAGAGTAACGATGCGGTGATGCGCATGACAATTCTCTCATTACGTTAACCCCCTAAAACCCTGCCGACGAGTGTCTACTGACTCAGTGACGCTCCCGTATCAGGTGTCAGAAGACTGTCATTCATTGTTTCTTTCCCAGGCTTGTGAGCGATGAGCTGTTTTCCAGGTTGTGTGAATGTGAAGCCAATCTTTGTGATGTCATCATGGTCATTAAAAAGAGTGAAGTCTGGATTGTGAAAAAGACGGCCCAAACTGGATTCACAGGTTTTGTCCATAAAATAGAAGAATATTGTGGTAAGGAGAATTGTGGGTGTGGGCGTGAGAGTTTTTGTATCATTTTGTGGTGTGTGTGTGTGTGTGTGTGTGTGTGTGTGTGTGTGTGTGTGAGAGTGTGTGTGTGTGTGTGTGTGTGTGTGAGTGTGTGTGTGTGTGTGTGTGTGTATGTGTATGTGTGTGTGTGTGTGTGTGTGTGTGTTTGTGTGTGTGTGTGTGTGTGTGTGTGTGTGTGTGTGTGAGAGAGAACGTTTCTGTATCTTTTTGTGGTGTGTGCGAAGTGAGAGGAAGAGAGAGATGGAGGGAGATGGAGAGAGAGAGATGGAGAGAGATGGAGAGAGTTGGAGAGAGATGGAGAGAGATGGAGAGCTATAGGCCGTGCGCACGTACTTATCTCTGTGTGTGTATATGTGAGTGTGGCTCTGTGTGTGTATATGTGAGTGTGGCTCTGTGTGTGTATATGTGAGTGTGGCTCTGTGTGTGTATATGTGAGTGTGGCTCTGTGTGTGTATATGTGAGTGTGGCTCTGTGTGTGTGGCTCTGTGTGTGTATATGTGAGTGTGGCTCTGTGTGTGTATATGTGAGTGTGGCTCTGTGTGTGTATATGTGAGTGTGGCTCTGTGTGTGTATATGTGAGTGTGGCTCTGTGTGTGTGTTTGTGCATATTGCAGGAGGGGGGCACAATCTTTGCCAAACGGCATTACTTTAATTTACTACCTGGCAATATCCAGAATGTACATAGACCAAACAGCGAGTATGCATAAATCTCTGTAACATGCAGGTTATTACGCTTTTTATGTCTGAATTCTGCTTGCCTCTGAGTGTTACAAACAAGATTTGGTTTAACAACACAATCTGTTCTTCACATCAGCCATTTGTTTAATGGACTATATATGTTTCAGAGTTATGCTAAAGAGCAACAGACACCAGGCTAACACTAAGCGGAATTAACTACCTCCTCTCCAATAATCTGCCCAGTGACATCAACACACATTTTTAAGAGCAATAGAGTGAATTATGTAAAATGTCTGGCAATATTTATAATATTTCCCACCTCATATTGCTGTAGTAAATCATTAGAGATTATCATGGAGAATGTGCTTGTGTGTGGGATATTTCATAAATATGTGTGTGTGTGTGTGTGTGTGTGTGTGTGTGTGTGTGTGTGTGTGTGTGTGTGTGTGAGTGAGTGTGTGTGCAGAGACAGGGAACACACTAAGAAGAAGTGATCATTAGCAGAGAGCTCGGTGTGGCTTGCCCCCCGAGACTCATGGGTAATAATAACACGGATGCGTTTTCGTCGTGGACGAGGGAAAGTCGCACCCCATTACGCTCTTTGTCTACTCTAGAGGTTGATGAGTTATCGGCCGTTTCGCAAGAGTAACCAGCCTTTGCTTTCTATTAGTGTGAAATGAGTGTCTTTATGAAGATAACTGGATCCCTTTCTGGGCAAGTGCTTAAATGTGCAACTGAGACTGAAGACAAAATAAAAAATAAGGAATTTGTAATTTGAAAAGAAAACTAATAAGAACTGCATAGAAATGACTCAGACTTCTCTACAACCTTGCCTTTTTTCATTGTGGAACAAGAGGAAGCTGTTTATCTGACGAGTTCATAGAGTTTGAGCAGCCTAAAATAGTGTTTGAACTGTAACATGCTGTCCCATAAGGTCGATGTCCGCACCCCCAATTTTTGTATTATGCTAAATCTAATTAGCACAATACAAAAATCCCCATAAAAATCTGTCAGTTAAAGCTAGAGAGGTGTTTGTCAGACCATGAGACATCCCGAAAATCGGTCTTTTCACAAAATCGTCAGTAGCGTCTGAACGGTATGGCCTATAAACTATTATGACCCCTCTATAGAAATAACGTGTTTTGAACTTGAACATAGTGTCAGCACAGTCAGAGTCCCTCTCATTATCTGACAACTATGTGTAAGAGGAGATAGCGAGACGTTATCTTAATGCACGGTTTGTTTTCCCTGCTCGGACATCTCAGGAAATGTTCTGACATAAATCAGGCAGGCACGCAGAAGCATCCCCCCCCCCAACCCCTGTCTGTGTGTTACATGTGTGTGTGTGTACGCGCTTTCGTCTGTGTGTTATCTGTGTGTGTGTGTGTACGTGCCTGACTTTGTGTGTGTGGAAGATAGAGTGGGGCGGTAAGGGTTAGGGCAGATTTCACTTCCTCATTGGAAGAAGAGTGTGTGGGGGGTGTTGAGGGTGTGTGTGGTGGGTGTAGTAATGGGGTCAACCCCAGAGGTGAGGACTGCAATCTATCAGTCACCTCCCCCCCACACACACACTCCCACACACCTAGTCCAGCGTCTGCTTGAGGAAAGACATAGTCTCGATTCAGCCCTCCAAATCCTCCCTTAACTCCACTAAGACATGGAGACACTAAGACATGGAGACACTAAGACATGGAGACACTAAGACATGGAGATACTAAGACATGGAGACACTAAGACATGGAGACACTAAGACATGGAGATACTAAGACATGGAGACACTAAGACATGGAGATACTAAGACATGGAGACACTAAGACATGGAGACACTAAGACATGCAGATACTAAGACATGGAGACACTAAGACATGGAGACACTAAGACATGGAGATACTAAGACATGGAGACACTAAGACATGGAGACACTAAGACATGGAGATACTAAGACATGGAGATACTAAGACATGGAGACACTAAGACATGGAAACACTAAGACATGGAGATACTAAGACATGGAGACACTAAGACATGGAGACACTAAGACATGGAGATACCAAGACATGGAGATACTAAGATATGGAGATACTAAGACATGGAGACACTAAGACATGGAGACACTAAGACATTTAGACACTAAGACATGGAGATACTAAGACATGGAGACACTAAGACATGGAGACACTAAGACATGGAGATACTAAGACATGGAGACACTAAGACATGGAGATACTAAGACATGTAGATACTAAGACATGGAGACACTAAGACATGGAGACAATAAGACATGGAGACACTAAGACATGGAGACACTGAGACATGGAGACACTAAGATATGGAGATACTAAGACATGTAGATACTAAGACATGGAGACACTAAGATATGGAGATACAAACAACCTTCATGTTGTTAATAGGCTATCCTAGAAAAAGAAAAGCAGGAGTATTCAGATGTCTGCATAGAAGTAATATAATATAATATATAATATGCCATTTAGCAGACGCTTTTATCCAAAGCGACTTACAGTCATGCGTGCATACATTTGTTGTGTATGGTAAGTATATCAGAAAAGGCCAGAATGCTCTTTCCTACTGATCCCATAAGCTGAACTGGCCTGTATTCCTGTAGTCCCTTAACCCTAACCCTAACCCTTACAAACTGTGATATTCAACTTAGATCGTTTTTAAAAGTAATTACCAAAAAACGGAAAAACTAACAATCCCCAAGCTTATACCTACTGCTAAATTCTTAACACTAAGGCTGGTGGGATCTTTGCCATTCCTTTTGCTGCGGAAAATACAGAACATCTCAAGATTAGAAGAAATGTTGTCACAATAATTCATTTTCTTGATCCATCTCTCACAAGTGGTAGCCATTGCAACTTTGCTTGGCTCGGGGGGCAACTCAACTCTCTACGCTCTCCCATATGAAAAGCTTTAAAGTGCAGGTCCAGCTCGCCCAGCTCTGGCTGAAAATGAGTCTCACTGCAAACTCTGCTGCATTTTTTATGAGAACATCTGCTGCCCCGCTCCTCTGGTAGAAAGCAAGGCTTGCTTAATCACACAGTTTATCCCTCTAGTCCCGCTGACTGGGACAGAGAAGGCAGAAAGATCAGGTAGCTGACTAGTCGCTTCACAGAGGACCAGGGGAGGAGGGATATCTGATATCAGAACTTTAAACATGTAGGATGAAATTTGAAATGGGAAAATAGGGAGGCGGGGGTAGAGTGGAGGTGGTGAAGAGGATGGATGTGTGAACATACAGTGGGGGAAAAAAGTATTTAGTCAGCCACCAATTGTGCAAGTTCTCCCACTTAAAAAGATGAGAGAGGCCTGTAATTTTCATCATAGGTACACGTCAACTATACCAGACAAAATGAGAAGAAAAATCCAGAAAATCACATTGTAGGATTTTTTATGAATTTATTTGCAAATTATGGTGGAAAATAAGTATTTGGTCAATAACAAAAGTTTCTCAATACTTTGTTATATACCCTTTGTTGGCAATGACACAGGTCACACGTTTTCTGTAAGTCTTCACAAGGTTTTCACACACTGTTGCTGGTATTTTGGCCCATTCCTCCATGCAGATCTCCTCTAGAGCAGTGATGTTTTGGGGCTGTCACTGGGCAACACAGACTTTCAACTCCCTCCAAAGATTTTCTATGGGGTTGAGATCTGGAGACTGGCTAGGCCACTCCAGGACCTTGAAATGCTTCTTACGAAGCCACTCCTTCGTTGCCCGGGCGGTGTGTTTGGGATCATTGTCATGCTGAAAGACCCAGCCACGTTTCATCTTCAATGCCCTTGCTGATGGAAGGAGGTTTTCACTCAAAATCTCACGATACATGGCCCCATTCATTCTTTCCTTTACACGGATCAGTCGTCCTGGTCCCTTTGCAGAAAAACAGCCCCAAAGCATGATGTTTCCACCCCCATGCTTCACAGTAGGTATGGTGTTCTTTGTCCTCCAAACACAACGAGTTGAGTTTTTACCAAAAAGTTCTATTTTGGTTTCATCTGACCATATGACATTCTCCCAATCCTCTTCTGGATCATCCAAATGCACTCTAGCAAACTTCAGACGGGCCTGGACATGTACTGGCTTAAGCAGGGGGACACGTCTGGCACTGCAGGATTTGAGTCCCTGGCGGCGTAGTGTGTTACTGATGGTAGGCTTTGTTACTTTGGTCCCAGCTCTCTGCAGGTCATTCACTAGGTCCCCCCGTGTGGTTCTGGGATTTTTTCTCACCGTTCTTGTGATCATTTTGAACCCACGGGGTGAGATCTTGCGTGGAGCCCCAGATCGAGGGAGATTATCAGTGGTCTTGTATGTCTTCCATTTCCTAATAATTGCTCCCACAGTTGATTTCTTCAAACCAAGCTGCTTACCTATTGCAGATTCAGTCTTCCCAGCCTGGTGCAGGTCTACAATTTTGTTTCTGGTGTCCTTTGACAGCTCTTTGGTCTTGGCCATAGTGGAGTTTGGAGTGTGACTGTTTGAGGTTGTGGACAGGTGTCTTTTATACTGATAACAAGTTCAAACAGGTGCCATTAATACAGGTAACGAGTGGAGGACAGAGGAGCCTCTTAAAGAAGAAGTTACAGGTCTATGAGAGCCAGAAATCTTGCTTGTTTGTAGGTGACCAAATACTTATTTTCCTCCATAATTTGCAAATAAATTCATAAAAAATCCTACAATGTGATTTTCTGGATTTTTTTTTCTCAATTTGTCTGTCATAGTTGACGTGTACCTATGATGAAAATTACAGGCCTCTCTCATCTTTTTAAGTTGGAGAACTTGCACAATTGGTGGCTGACTAAATACTTTTTTCCCCCACTGTATATAGACAGCTCGGGCTCCTGCAGGTGTTGGTTTCCCTGAGACTGTTTGTTTGGAGTGGAGGGTAAGAGAGGGGAGGGCCGGCATGGTTCTAGACGTGCCCCAGGACAGGCCTCTACCTCTGGGAGAGGGTGGGGTTGGTTTGCTCCTGCTCCTTAGGCCCCAGGAATCACAACCTACAGTGGATATAAAAAGTCTACACACCCCTGTTAAAATGCCAGGTTTTTGTGATGTAAAAGAATGAGCCAAAGATAAATCATGTCAGAACTTTTTCCACCTTTAATGTGACCTATAACGTGAACAATTCAATTGAAAAACAAACTGAAATCTTTGAGGGGGACTCAAAATAACCTGGTTGCATAAGTGTGCACACCCTTAAACTAATACTTTGTTGAAGCACCTTTTGATTTTATTACAACACTCAGTCTTTTTGGGTAGGAGTCTATTAGCATGGCACATCTTGACGTGGCAATTATTGCCCACTCTTCTTTGCAAAAGCACTCCAAATCTTTCAGATTGTGAGGACATCTCCTGTGCACAGCCCTCTTCAGATCACCCCAGAGATGTTCAATTGGATTCAGGTCTGATTCAGGTCTTCCAAAACATTAATCTTCTTCTAGTGAAGCCATGCTTTTGTGATTTTGGATGTGTGCTTTGGGTCGTTGTCATGCTGAAAGGTGAACTTCCTCTTCATCTTCAGCTTTCTAACGGATGCCTGAAGGTTTTGTGCCAAAATTGCCTGGTATTTGGAACTGTTCATAATTCCCTCCACCCTGACTAAGGCCCCGGTTCCAGCTGAAGAAAAACAGCCCCAAAGCATGATGCTACCACCACCATGCTTCACTGTGGGTATGGTGTTCTTTGGGTGATGTGCAGTGTTGTTTTTGCGCCAAATATACCTTTTGGATTATGGCCAAAAAGTTCAACCTTGGTTTCATCAGACCAAAACACATTTCCCCGCGTGCTTTTGGGGGACTTGATGTTTGTTTTTGCAAACTTCAGCCGGGCTTGGATGTTTTTCTTTGTAAGAAAAGGCTTCCGTCTTGCCACCCTACCCCATAGCCCATTCATATGAAGAACACGGTTGATTGTTGTCACGTAGCACACAGCCAGTACTTGCCAGAAATTCCTACAGTTCCTTTAATGTTGCTGTAGGCCTCTTGGAAGCCTCCCTGACCAGTTTTCTTCTCGTCTTTTCATACATTTTGGAGGGACATCCAGTTCTTGGTAATGTCTCTGTTGTGCCATATTTTCTCCACTTGATGATGACTGTCTTCACTGTGTTCCATTGTATATGTAATGCTTTGGAAATTATTTTGTACCCTTCTCCTGACTGATATCTTTCAACAATGAGATCCCTCTGATGCCTTGCAAGCTCTCTGCGGACCATGGCTTTTGCTCTGAGATGCAACTAAGAAAATGTCAGGAAAATCCTACTAGAACTGGTCCTCTGTAGCGCAGCTGATAGAGCACGGCGCTTGTAACGCCAGGGTAGTGGGTTCGATCCCCGGGACCACCCATACACAAAAATGTATGCACGCATGACTGTAAGTCGCTTTGGATAAAAGTGTCTGCTAAATGGCATATTAGAACAGCTGAACTTTATTTGTGATTAATCAGAGTCACTTTAAATGATGGCAGGTGTGTAATGACGTCTATTTAACATGAGTTTGAATGTGATTGGTTAATTCTGAACACAGCCACATCCCCAGTTATAAGACTTATGCAACCAGGTTATTGTAAGGTTTGTATTTTTCATTTTTCCCCCTGGAAGATTTCAGTTTGTTTTTCAATTGAATTGTTCACATTATACGTCACATTAAACAGTGGAAAAAGTTCTGGTACGGAGGTGCCGTTCCCCTCACAGCTCCGTAGGCAAGCACCATGGTCTTGTAGTAGATGAGAGCTTCAAGTGGAAGCCAGTGGAGTGTGCGGAGGAGCGGGGTGACGTGAGAGAACTTGGGAAGGTTGAACACCAGACGGGCTGCAACATTCTGGATGAGTTGTAGGGGTTTAATGGCACAGGCAGGGAGCCCAGCCAACAGCGAGTTGCAGTAATCCAGACGGGAGATGACAAGTGCCTGGATTAGGACCTGTGCCGCTTCCTGTGTAAGGCAGGGTCGTACTCTCCGAATGTTGTAGAGCATGAACCTACAGGATCGGGTCACCGCCTTGATGTTAGCGGAGAATGACAGGGTGTTGTCCAGGATCACGCCAAGGCTCTTCGCACTCTGGGAAGAGGACACATCGGAGTTGTCAACCGTGAGGGCGAGATCATGGAACGGGCTGTCCTTCCCCAGGAGGAAGAGCAGCTCCGTCTTGCCGAGGTTCAGCTTGAGGTGGTGATCCGTCATCCACACTGATATGTCTGCCAGACATGCAGAGATGCGATTCGCCACCTGTTTATCAGAAGGGGGAAAGGAGAAGATTAGTTGTGTGTCGTCTGCGTAGCAATGATAGGAGAGGCCATGTGAGGATATGACAGAGCCAAGTGACTTGGTGTAAAGCGAGAATAGGAGAGGGCCTAGAACTGAGCCCTGGGGGACACCAATGGTGAGAGCACGTGGTGCGGAGACAGATTCTCGCCACGCCACTTGGTATGAGCGACTGGTCAGGTAGGACGCAATCCAAGAGTGAGCCGCGCCGGAGATGCCCAACTCGGAGAGGGTGGAGAGGATGATCTGATGGTTCACAGTATCAAAGGCAGCAGACAGGTCTAGAAGGACAAGAGCAGAGGAGAGAGAGTTAGCTTTAGCAGTGCGGAGAGCCTCCGTGACACAGAGAAGAGCAGTCTCAGTTGAATGACCAGTCTTGAAACCTGACTGGTTTGGATCAAGAAGGTCATTCTGAGAGAGATAGCAAGAGAGTTGGCTAAAGACGGCACGCTCAAGAGTTTTGGAGAGAAAAGAAAGAAGGGATACTGGTCTGTAGTTGTTGACATCAGAGTGTTGTTTTTTTGAGAAGGGGTGCAACTCTCGCTCTCTTAAAGATGGAAGGGACATAGCCAGCGGTCAAGGATGTGTTGATGAGCGAGGTGAGGTAAGGGAGAAGGTCACCGGAGATGGTCTGGAGAAGAGAGGAGGGGATAGGGTCAAGCGGCCAGGTTGTTGGGCGGCCGGCCGTCACAAGTCGCAAGATTTAATCTGGAGAGAGAGGGGAGAAAGAAGTAAAAGCATAGGGTAGGGCAGTGTGAGCAGGACCAGCAGTGTCATTTGACTTAACAAACGAGTATCGGATGTCGTCAACCTTCTTTTCAAAATGGTTGACGAAGTCATCCACAGAGAGGGAGGAGGGGGGGGGGAGGGGGAGGAGGATTCAGCAGAGAGGAGAAGGTGGCAAAGAGCTTCCTAGGGTTAGAGGCAGATGCTTGGAATTTAGAGTGGTAGAAAGTGGCTTTAGCAGCAGAAACAGATTAAGAAAATGTAGAGAGGAGGGAGTGAAAAGATACCAGGTCCGCAGGGAGTCTAGTTTTCCTCCATTTCCGCTCGGCTGCCCGGAGCCCTGTTCTGTGAGCTCGCAATGAGTCATCAAGCCACGGAGCAGGAGGGGAGGACCGAGCCGGCCGGGAGGATAGGGGACATAGAGAGTCAAAGGATGCAGAAAGGGAGGAGAGGAGGGTTGAGGAGGCAGAATCAGGAGATTGGAGGGAGAAGGATTGAGCAGAGGGAAGAGATGATAGGATGGAAGAGGAGAAAGTAGCGGGAGAGAGAGAGCAAAGGTTGCGACGGCGCATTACCATCTGAGTAGGGGCAGAATGAATAGTGTTGGAGGAGAGCGAGAGAGAAAAGGATACAAAGTAGTTGTCGGAGACATGGAGGGGAGTTGCAGTGAGATTAGTAGAAGAACAGCATCTAGTAAAGATGAGGTCAAGCGTATTGCCTGCCTTGTGAGTAGGGGGTGACGGTGCGAGGGTGAGGTCAATAGAGGAGAGGAGTGGAAAGAAGGCGGCAGAGAGAAATTAGTCAAAGGTAGACGTAGGGAGGTTGAAGTCACCCAGAACTGTGAGGGGTGAGCCATCCTCAGGAAAGGAACTTATCAAGGCGTCAAGTTCATTCATGAACTCTCCAAGGGAACCTGGAGGGCGATAAATGACAAGGATGTTAAGCTTGAATGGGCTAGTGACAGTGACAGCATGGAATTCGAAATGAGGAGATAGACAGATGCGTCAGGGGAAAAAAAAAGAATGTCCACTTGGGAGAGATGAGGATTCCTGTGCCACCACCCCGCTGACCAGATGCTCTCGGGGTATGCGAGAACACATGGTCAGACGAGGAGAGAGCAGTAGGAGTATCAGTGTTTTCAGTGGTAATCCATGTTTCTGTCAGCGCCAAGAAGTCGAGGGACTGGAGGGTAGCATAGGCTGAGATGAACTCTGCCTTGTTGGCCGCAGAACGGCAGTTCCAGAGGCTGCCGGAGACCTGGAACTCCACGTGGGTCGTGCGTGCAGGGACCACCAGGTTAGAGAGGCAGCAGCCACGCGGTGTGAGGCGTTTGTATAACCTGTGCGGAGAGGAGAGAACAGGGATAGACAGAGGCATAGTTGACAGGCTACAGAAAATGGCTACAATAATGCAAAGGAGATCGGAATGAAATGAACTAAACATCTGGGAAAGCGAGAGAGCAGGGCCTCCCTCACTTACGTTTCACTGAAACACCCAAATATAACTCTCCCAACTTCCACCTCAGAAACTATAATTGTTGTAAACTACAGCGGTTCAATGTTTTCTAGGAATTTACTAACTTAGTTTATTCAGCTAGCTAACCTGGTACAGTATTCTTCCGTGAAAACCGTCCAGGGCACCTAGTCATATGACGCCACAGCCAACTAGCATGCCGGACTCCAACAACCTGGTTTAGCACCAATACTCGGCCACAGCAAACCACCAGTGTGTCAACACGCCAAGCAGATCATTCGTGTCCGTGTCTAACGTTGTGGGTTAGTCGCGACAGCTTGAGAGAGTCCGTCGTCAACATATTCAGCCAGTTAGTTAGCTAGAATAGTTAGCATACTAGCTAGCCATTGCTTTCTGCCAACGAAGAAACCCCTCCTCCCACGGCACGAACACACAGAGAGAGCCAATGATTTATCTTTGTCTCATTCTTTTACATCACAAAAACCTGGCATTTTAACAGGGGTGTGTAGACTTTTTATATCCACTGTACATACGATGAGATATTTAATTTCCTCCTGTAGGTTATCTTATGTCCTCTGTAGTACCTTTGTGAAATATTGGAATAGACTTCATAATAGATCATCATATTGAATACATCTTTATGTAATAGATATGACTTGAATTGTTTCCTTCCTGTTTCACCCTAATAAAGGAAATCTGAGGAAAACACTACTGAAAATCTATCAACACATCTCCTATGCTACACGCGGATCATGTACCCTGGATCATTTCTAATCTCCCTTCCAGGACGGCTACAAGGCCCTCCCCCGCCTTCCCTTTGGCAAATCAGATCACGCCTCCATTCTGCTCCTTCCCACCTATAGGCAGAAACTTAAACAGGAAACAACCATGGTAAGGACTGTTCAACATTGGTCTGACCAACCAGAATCTATGCTTCAATATTGTTTTGATCATGTGGACTGGGAAATGTTCCGGGTCCCTATGAGAATAGGATTGACGTATACACTGACTCTGTGACTGGGTTCATCAAGAAGTGCATAGAGCAGGGGTGTCAAACGTCCGGCCGTGGGCCGGATCAGGCCCACAAACGGGTTTAATCCGGCCCGCGAGATGATTTTTAAAAAAGATTTTAAAAATTGTAGTATAAAAATGCGCTGCAATTTTTCAATCAAATAAACTGCTGTTCCAATTGCGTCCACTGGATGGCGCAATAGCAATTGTGTTAAGCAAGCAAACTGTTTATACCGGGGCAGAGCAAGTAGGTCAAGCACGTGCAGCCAATGAGCTACTTTGTTTTGCCCGCGATATTTATTACGGCTTCTACTTTTAACATTATGTGCTTTGGCACCCTCATTGCCCCAATATGTCTCTGTCAAAAAAGAGAAAAGTGGACGCAGAGTGCAGAGTGTTCCAAGAAAAATGGTCATCCTATTTATTCACGGAATTGAATGGGAAAGCTGTATGTTTGGTGTGTTCAGAGCATGTTGCAGTGCTGAAAGAATATAACTTTCGTCGCCACTATGTGAGTCTTCATGCCGACAAATATGACAACTTTCAAGGACAGCGGAGATGAGAGAAGGTGAATTAACTGTTGGCGAGTCTGAAGAAACAGCAGTCTGTGTTTACTCACAGCCGAGACATCAGTGACGCTGCAGTGAAAGCTAGCTACCTCATTGCTAATGAAATCGCAGTGGCTTCAAAACCATTTAGTGAGGGTGAATTTGTAAAAACATGCATGATGAAGGCAGCGGAGATTGTGTGCCCTGAAAAGCGGCAGGCTTTTGCAAATATCAGCCTGACAAGAAACACAGTTGCAGACAGGATTTCCGATCTTTCAGTGGATTTGGACAGCCAGTTGAAGCAAAAAGTAAAGTCATTTATTGCGTTTTCGGTTGCAATTGATGAAAGCACGGACATTACAGATGTTGCACAACTGGCCATTTTCATCCGCGGAGTTGATGACACATTGACCGTCACCGAGGAGTTCGTGGAGTTGGTGCCGATGACAGATACAACGACAGCAGCTGATATTTTTACCGCACTCGTCGGCGCGCTGGACAGGGTCGGAGTGGACTGGTCCCGCGCTGTCAGCCTGGCTACAGATGGTGCGCCCTCAATGATCGGGAAAAAAGCAGGCGTTGTGACAAAGTTCAGAGAGAAAGTGCAATCTGCAAATGGAGGACGTGATTTTTTTACTTTTCACTGTATTTTGCACCAGGAGGCTTTGTGTTGCAAGTCATTAAAGATGGATAACGTCATGAAGGTGGTCATCCAAACTGTTAATTTCATCCGATCCAGAAGCCTGAATCACCGTCAGTTTGACAGCCTTCTCAGAGAGAAAGACCACATCTATGGCCTGCCATACCACACTGAGGTAAGATGGTTAAGCCGAGGTGCTGTGCTGAGGCGTTTCTTTGATTTACGAGAAGAAATTGAACAGTTCATGGAAGAAAAGGGCAAACCAGTGTTAGAATTTCATTCCGCAGAATGGATGCAGGACCTTGCATTTATGGTGGATGTTACAGAGCACCTGAATAACTTGAACAAACAGCTGCAAGGGCGCAACAAAGTTGTCACGCAGTATTATGACAGCATACATTCTTTCAAGTTGAAGCTGTCATTGTGGGAGACGCAACTTGCCGGTGGTGATGCAGCTCACTTCCCCTGTCTGAAAAATGTGTGCACGACCCAACATGTGGCAGACATGAAGCGGTTCAAAGATAAAATAACGGGACTGTTACGGGAGTTTGAGCAACGCTTTCAGATGTATGTTTATATGTTTTTATGTTGATGTGCTATTGTTTTTAATATATTTTATTTTATTTGTATATTTAACCTATTCTTGACTCTGTGGTTCTTGCACTTGTTTGGGGAACAGGATTTCATTATTTTTATCTACATTTCTGCCTGAGAAATGACACCCTGATATAGTTCTGTGATCTGTGAAACAGTTCTGTTAATCACTGAGGCATTGTGTGTTTGTGTGTTCTTTTTCTTTAGAATTTTCAAATAAACTTGACGTGTTTTATGATTAATAGTGATGTTGTGCTTGTAATATTTTGGACACACTGTCCTCAGGCTCCAGCTTTATGTTGTATGTTGATCGTATTAAAACAAAGAAAACAATCTGAAGTTGTTGTTTTTAAGTTATATATACCATGATTTTTCCGGTCTGGCCCACTTGGGAATAGATTTTCCTCCATGTGGCCCCTGAGCTAAAATGAGTTTGACACCCCTGGCATAGAGGATGTTGCTCCCACTGTGACGATTGGAACTTATCCAAACCATAAACCATGGATAGATGACAGCATTCACGCAAAACTGAAAGCGGGAACCACCGCATTTAACCATGGCAAGGTGACTGGGAACATGGACTTGTACAAACAGACCGCCTATGACCTCCGTAAGGCTGTCAAATAGGTAAAATGACAGTACAGAGACAAAGTAGAGTTGCAATTCAACGGCTCAGACACGAGACATATGTGAAAGGGACTCCAGACAATCACGGATTAAAAACGGAAAGCCAGCCACGTCGCGGACACCGACGCCGCGCTCCCAGATAAACTAAACATCTTCTTCGCCCGCTTCGAGGAAAACAACATCGAGCCAGAGACGTAGGCCCCCTCCACTCATGAGGACTGTGTGCTTTCATTCTCCGTGGCCGACGTGAGTAAGTCATGTTAACCCTTGCAAAGTTGCCGGCCCAGATGGCATCCCAAGCCGCGTCCTGAGAACATGTGCAGACCAGGTGGCTGGAGTGTTTACGGACATATTCAATCTCTCTATATCCCAGTCTGTGTCCCCACTTGATTCAAGATGTCCAACATTGTTCCTGTACCCAAGAAAGCGAAGGTAACTGAACTAAATGACTATAGCCTCGTAGCAATCACTTCTGTCATCATGAAGTGCTTTGAGACGCTAGTTAAGGACCATATCACCTTCACCTTACCCGACAACCTAGACCCACTACAATTTGCATACCGCCCCAACAGATCCACGGACGATGCAATCGCCATTGCACTGCACACTGCTCTATCCAAACCTGAGAAATACCTATGTAAGAATGATGTTCATCAACTACAGCTCAGCCTTTAACACCGTGGTACCCTCCAAGCTCATCACTAAGCTCAGGGCCCTGGGTCTGAACCCCTCCCTGTGTAACTAGGTCTAGGACTTCATGACGGGCCGACCCCAAGTGGTGAAGGTAGGCAACAACATCTCTGCCATGCTGATCCTCAACATGGGGGCCCCACAGGGGTGCGTGCTCTGCCCTCTCCTGTACTACATGTTCACCTATGACTGTGTGGCCACGCACGTCTCCAACTCAATCATCAAGTTTGCTGATGACACAACAGTGGTAGGCCTGATTATAAACAATGATGAGACAGCCTACGAGGAGGAGGTGAAAGCCCTGGCGGAGTAGTGCCAGGAAAATAGCCTCTCCCTCAACGTCAGCAAAATGAAGGAGCTGATCGTGGACTACAGGAGACAGCAGAGTGAACACGCCCCCATCAACATCAGCGGGCCACAATGGAGAGGGTCAAAAGCTTTAAGTTCCTCACCGTGCACATCATTGACGACCTGAAATGGTCCCTTCACACAGACAATGTGGTGAAGAAGGTGCAGCAGCGCCTCTTCAACATCAGGAGGCTGAAGAAATTTGGCTTGGCCCCTGAGACCCTCTTAAACTTTTACAGAAGCACCATTGAGAGCATCCTGTTGGGCTGTATCACCACCTGGTATGGCAATTGCACTGTCCGCAACCGCAGGGCTCTCCAGAGGGTGGTGCAGTCAGCCCAAAGCATCATCGGGGGCACACTGCCTGCCTTCTAGGACATCTACAGCACCAGGAGTCACAGGAAGGCCAGGAAGATCATCAAGGACCTCAGCTACCCGAGCCACGGACTGTTCACCCCGCTACCATCTAGAAGCAGGAGACAGTACAGGTGCATCAAAGCTGGGACCGAGAGACTGATAAACAGATTCTATCTCCAGGCCATCAGACTGTTAAAAAGTCACCACTAGCCGGCACATCGGTTTGTGTCAAGAACTGCAACTTTGCTAGGTTTTTTACGCTCATCAGTTTCAATAATGGTCCACTACCCAAAGGACATCCAGCCAACTTGACACAACTGTGGGAAGCATTGGAGTCAACATGGGCTAGCATCCTTGTAGAACGCTTTCGAAACCTTGTAGAGTCCATGCCCCGACTCAATATTATCAAGGTGTTCTTGATATTTTGTACACTCAGTGTATATACTGTATTCTAGTCATGGCTCATCCTATTTAATTACTGCTGTAAACACCTTTCCAATTCGTATACTGTCCATATTGTCTATACACACCATTATACATTTATCCTCCAGACTCTGACATTGCTCATTCTCATAGTTCTTCATTTCTTTCATTTTACTTTTTGGATTATGTTCGTATTGTTTTGTATTGCTAGGTATTATTACTGCACTGTTGGAGCTGGAAACACAAGCATTTTGCTGCACCTGCGATGACATATGCAAATATGTGTACGAGACCAATAAATGTTGATTTGATTTGATTATGCAGTTATGCATAATGCATTACACTCTTGGAAAAAAGGTGCTATATAAAACCTAAAAGGATTATTTGGCTGTCCCAATAGGTAGAACCCTTTCTACAGAGGGTTTTACATGGAACTCAAAAAGGGTTCTACCTGAAACCAAAAATGGTTCTCCTATGGGGACACCTGAAGAATCCTTTTGGAACCCTTTTTTGGAGTCTTCATAGCAACATGTACAGTACAGTAGCATAGCCCAGATTGCAGATTAATCAAACAACAACATTAACAAGTGTGTAGCGCAACCAGATAAAATCATTAGAGAATGAAGCTTGGCAACATGGACTGGCTGATCCTCCTATAGTGGGAAAATCATTTGAGAATGAAGCATGACAACACGGAATGGCTGATCCTCCTATAGCAGGGAAATCATTAGAGAATGAAGCATGACAACATGGACTGGCTGATCCTCCTATAGTGGGAAAATCATTAGAGAATGAAGCATGACAACATGGACTGGCTGATCCTCCTATAGCGGGGAAATCATTAGAGAATGAAGCATGACAACATGGACTGGCTGATCCTCCTATAGTGGGAAAATCATTAGAGAATGAAGCATGACAACATGGACTGGCTGATCCTCCTATAGCGGGAAAATCATTAAAGAATAAAGCATGACAACATGGACTGGCTGATCCTCCTATAGTGGGAAAATCATTAGAGAATGAAGCATGACAACATGGACTGGCTGATCCTCCTATAGCGGGGAAATCATTAGAGAATGAAGCATGACAACATGGACTGGCTGATCCTCCTATAGTGGGAAAATCATTAGAGAATGAAGCATGACAACATGGACTGGCTGATCCTCCTATAGCGGGAAAATCATTAAAGAATAAAGCATGACAACATGGACTGGCTGATCCTCCTATAGTGGGAAAATCATTAGAGAATGAAGCATGACAACATGGAAAAAATGCAGCCCCAGCATATGAGTAATAAATAATACAAAACAATGCTCTGGGAAGAGAGAGGCGCAGTGTGTGTGTGTGTGTGTTTGTGTGTGTGTGTGTGCGTGCGTGTGTGTGTGTCTCAGAGAGCGACAGGCAGCAGGCAGACAGGCAGGCAGACAGGCAGGCAGGCAGACTGGCCCCCTCAGCAGACTGCAGTGAAATATGAGCTGGTGAAAGGAGGGAGGCTGCTAGCCTCTTGGTGACCCTCTACTGAGGCCCACCTCCTTACCAATGAAATAGTTCAGATATTGCACCCAGAATGATGCTCTGTGCCTGGCAGCTTTCTAAACATCCTCCATGTCTCTGAATCAGACACAAGGCTCTGCTGCTCCACGCTGATGGAGAGATCACGCACAGAGTACGGATCAGGTACTTATGCACACACACATTTGCACGCGCGCACCACACACACACACAAACACGCACAAGAAATACATGTAGAGACACAAACACACCAATATTCTCTCCCACCACAAAGCCCTTCCTGTCTGTGAATGATACACCCATTACACCCCATAGCTCTCCCTACTACATTATATTATCTGATTACTGTAAAATGGCCCATGCAGACTTGCTGGAGACGGTGCAGTGTAAAATAACATGGCTCCGTATGATTTGTGGTTGCTACATGAGATATGCCCCACCACATATCAAACAGCTGGTAATATCAGACCTGCCTGACAGCTTCATTGTTCAGTATCGTATACAAGTGCTGGGGCCCAGAAAGAGGCATATCAGTGTTGTGACGTTGGCCCATAATCATGCAGTAACTCACAGTGACTCCTGCTGCTGCTCTCTGTTGTTTGTCATTACAAGTACATCAAATGAAATCACCATACAGAGACATGTTATGTTGTGTTGCATATGCAAAAATAAAATAATGTATTTGGTTTCTAATGTACTCTACCCTACAGTATCATACCAACTACTCTACCCTACAGTATCATACCAACTACTCTACCCTACTGTATAATAACAACTACTCTATCCTACAGTATCATAACAACTACTCTACCTACAGTATCATAACAACTACTATACCCACAGAAACATAACAACTACTATACCCACAGTAACATAACTACTATACCCACAGAAACATAACAACTACTATACCCACAGAAACATAACAACTACTATACCCACAGTAACATAACTACTATACCCACAGTAACATAACAACTACTATACCCATGTCACGGTTTCGGCCGAGGCTGCTCCTCCTCCTTGTTCGGGCAGGCTTCGGCGGTCGTCGTCCCCGGAGTACTAGCTGCCACCGTTCGATGTTTCATGTTTGTTTGGTTTTGTCTGTTTGTACACCTGTCCCTTGTTAGTGTTTGATTTGGTTGCCTATTTAGTTTTCGTGTGTGGGGGCAGGTGTTATGTGGTATTGTTCATTGTCAAGCTGTTGCTCTGTTGTATACTCTCGTGTTTGTTGTTTTTCCCGAGAGTCCGCACTGTGTGCGCTTTATTCATTTTTACGCACTGTGTGTGTTGTGCGTAATTTTGTACTTTGTTTCCCGGTTTTGTTGGCTGTTCGCCTGTTTGGTGCTGCATTTTTGTTTACTAAAGTCTGTTGACGAACGCCCGTGTTTCCTGCGCTTGATTCCCTCACCGCATCCACACTCAACACCTGACAGAATACCACATCTCACATGGAGTCAGCAGGAGCACCTGCGCCGACAGAAGTCATGGAGGACCGTCTTCGTGGACAGGAGGACCGGATTAACCAGATCGGTCACGCCTTGGATCGGGTGATGAACACTCTCCACCGATGGGAAAGCAGCGGGGTACCCACGCCCCCACCTACCGGACCATCCCCATCGGTCAGTCCTCCTGTCCACATTCCGGAACCCAGTGGGATTCGGCTCTCGCTCCCGAGGTCGTACGACGGCTCCGCTGCCGGGTGTCAAGGGTTCCTGCTACAGGTGGCGCTCTACCTCGCCACCGTACACCCGGCGCCCTCGGGACACGAGAGCGTCTCCGCCCTCATCTACTGTCTCACCGGCAAGGCGTTGGAGTGGGCCAACGCCGAATGGAGGAGAATGGACGCCGCTTCCATCACTTATGCGGAGTTCTCCCGCCGCTTCTGGGCCGTGTTCGACCATCCACCAGAAGGGAAGGCGGCGGGGGAGCGTCTGTTCTTCCTCCGACAGGGGATGAGGAGCGCGCAAGATTTTGCCCTGGAGTTCCGGACTCTAGCGGCAGATGCAGGGTGGAATGAGCGGGCCCTCATAGACCATTTCCGTTGTAGCCTTCGGGAGGACGTCCAAAGAGAGTTGGCGTGCAGGGATACCATGTTGACGTTTGACCAACTAGTCGACATGGCCATTCGGTTGGACACCCTGCTCGCCACCCGTGGACGTCCCGGATGGGGGTCACCCATTTCACCCTCCAGCACCTCCGAGCCGAACCCTATGGAGCTCGGAGGTGCTGGCGCTAGAGAAAGGAGGAGTAGGAACCCGAGGGGGGCCGTCCCCTGCACCAACTGTGGCCGTGGAGGGCACACCGCGGCTAGGTGTTGGGGAGGGTCCCCCGGTGGAGGTGAAGGCAGGCCACGCATTGGGGAGTCCTCCCAGGTGAGTAGGCGCCCTACTTACCCAGAGCTTTCTGTCGTTCACATAACCTTGCCTGTTTGTTTTCCACAGGTAGCACCTCGCTCCCAGCATAAGGCGCTAGTTGATTCAGGCGCAGCTGGGAACTTTGTAGATCGCCAGTTCTGTGTAGAATTAGGGATTCCTCTCCTACCCGTTGATAAGCCTTTCCCTGTACATGCCCTAGATAGCCGTCCTTTAGGATCTGGGTTGATTAGGGAGGTCACAGCGCCCCTTAAGATGGAGGCGCAGGGGGGTCATGAGGAGACAATTCAGCTCTATCTGATTGACTCTCCTGCGTATCCGGTGGTGCTGGGGCTTCCCTGGTTGATTACCCATGACCCTACTATATCGTGGCGAGAGAAAGCTCTTAAAGGGTGGTCTGCTCAGTGTGAGAGGCTGTGTCTGGGTGTTTCCATAGGGGCGACCTCGGTGGAAAGTCCGAATCTAATGCCTGCACTGCATATTCCCCCCGAGTATGAGGATTTGACACTGGTGTTTAGTAAGACTAGGGCGGCGCAGCTGCCGCCTCATAGACGGGGGGATTGTGCGATAGATCTCCAGTTAGGAGCAGCCCTCCCGCGGAGCCATGTGTATCCCTTGTCTCAAGAGGAGAGGAAGGCGATGGAAACTTACATCGCCGAGTCTCTGAGACAGGGATACATACGGGCCTCCACTTCACCCGCTTCCTCAAGCTTCTTTTTTGTGAAGAAAAAAGATGGAGGTCTGCGCCCGTGTATTGATTACCGCGGTCTCAATCAGATTACGGTGAAGTACAGCTATCCACTTCCTCTGAATGCGACTATGACGGAGTCATTACACGGTGCTCAGTTCTTCACAAAATTGGATCTCAGGAGCGCATATAACTTGGTGCGCATTAGAGAGGGCGATGAATGGAAGACAGCGTTTAGCACGACCTCCGGTCATTACGAGTATCTCGTCATGCCATATGGGTTAATGAATGCTCCCTCAGTCTTCCAATCCTTCGTCGATGAGATCTTCCGGGACATGCAGGGGCAGGGAGTAGTCGTGTACATAGACGATATTCTGGTGTACAGTTCTACCCGAGCAGAGCATGTAGCCCTGGTGCGCCGAGTGTTGAGGAGGCTGTTGGAGCATGACCTATATGTCAAGGCAGAGAAATGTCTGTTCTTTCAGAAGTCGGTCTCCTTTTTGGGTTATCAGTTGTCTGCGTCAGGGGTGAAGATGGAGGTTGACCGGGTGTCAGCTGTGCGTAATTGGCAAACCCCAACCACTGTGAAAGAGGTGCAACAGTTCTTGGGTTTTGCGAATTACTACCGGAGGTTTATCCGGGGTTTTGGACAGGTGGCAGCTCCCATAACGTCTCTGTTGAAGGGGGGTCCGGTGCGCTTGCGGTGATCAGCTGAGGCGGACAGGGCTTTTGGGAGACTGAAGGACCTGTTTACCTCGGCGCCGGTGTTGGCGCATCCGGATCCCGCTTTACCATTCCAGGTAGAAGTAGACGCGTCCGAGGCCGGTATTGGGGCCGTTCTCTCACAACGGTCTGGCACACCACCTAAACTCCGCCCCTGTGCCTTTTATTCTAAGAAGCTCTGTCCGGCGGAGCGGAATTATGACGTAGGGGACAGGGAGCTGTTAGCTGTGGTACAGGCCCTAAAGGTGTGGAGGCATTGGCTTGAGGGGGCTCAACAGCCTTTCCTCATTTTGACTGACCACCGTAACCTGGAATACATCCGGGCAGCTAGGAGACTGAATCCTCGCCAGGCTCGCTGGACTATGTTTCTAGCCCGGTTTGTGTTTAAGATCACTTACATCCCTGGGTCCCAGAACGGGAAGGCAGATGCCCTGTCTCGGCGGTATGACATGGAGGAGAGGTCCGTTGAGCCCACTCCCATACTACCAAAGTCTTGTCTGGTTGCACCGGTGGTATGGGAGGTCGATGCAGAGATCGAGCGGGCGTTACGCACCGACCCAAGTCCTCCACAGTGTCCAGTGGGTCGGACGTACGTTCCGCTCGAGGTACGCGATCGCCTCATTTATTGGGCTCATACGTCCCTCTCCTCTGGACATCCAGGTATCGGCCGGACAGTTCACTGCCTTAGCACTAAGTACTGGTGGCCAACGTTAGCCAGGGATGTGAGGATTTATGTCTCCTCCTGTTCGGTGTGTGCCCAGTGTAAGGCGCCCAGACATTTGCCCAGGGGTAAGCTACAACCCCTGCCCGTTCCACAACGACCCTGGTCCCACCTCTCGGTGGATTTTGTTACCGACCTTCTCCCCTCGCAGGGGAATACTACCATCCTGGTCGTTGTGGATCGGTTCTCGAAGGCCTGTCGTCTCCTTCCCATGCCGGGTCTCCCTATTGCCCTACAGACCGCTGAGGCTCTGTTCACCCATGTCTTCCGGCATTACGGGGTACCCGAGGATATAGTGTCTGATCGAGGCCCCCAGTTCACCTCCAGAGTGTGGAGAGCGTTTATGGAACGGTTGGGGGTTTCGGTGAGCCTTACCTCGGGTTACCACCCGGAGAGTAATGGGCAGGTTGAACGTGTCAACCAGGATGTGGGTAGGTTTCTGAGGTCTTATCGCCAGGGCCGGCCGGAGGAGTGGGCGAGATACGCTCCATGGGCCGAGATGACACAGAACTCTCTCCGCCACTCCTCCACCCAACTAACCCCTTTCCAGTGTGTGTTAGGGTACCAGCCGGTTCTGGCACCTTGGCACGAGAGCCAGATCGAGGCCCCTGCGGTGGATGAGTGGGTGCGGCGCTCGGAGGAGACATGGAACGCTGCCCACGTTCATCTGCAGCGGGCCATCCGTCGGCATAAGACGAGCGCCGATCTCCACCGCAGTGAGGGGCCTGTGTACGCACCTGGAGATCGAGTCTGGCTCTCGACCAGGAACCTGCCCCTCCGCCTGCCCTGCCGGAAGCTGGGTCGGCGGTTTGTGGGGCCATTCAAAGTCCTGAGGAGGTTGAACGAGGTGTGTTACAGGTTAGAACTGCCTATTGATTACAGGAATATTAACCCCTCGTTCCATGTGTCTCTCCTCAGGCCGGTGGTAGCTGGTCCACTCCAGGACTATGAGATAGAAGAGACTCCTCCGCCCCCGTTGGACATCGAGGGGGCTCCGGCGTAGACTGTGAGGTCCATCCTTGATTCGAGACGCCGGATGGGGGGTCTCCAATATCTCGTGGAGTGGGAGGGGTACGGCCCGGAGGAGCGGTGCTGGGTGCCGAGGAGGGACATATTAGACCTGTCCCTGCTGACCGAGTTCCATCGGGGTCATCCTACGCGCCCTGCTCCGCGTCGTCCTGGTCGTCCCCGAGGCCGGGATCGACGCACGGCTGGAGCCGTGCGTCAAGGGGGGGGTACTGTCACGGTTTCGGCCGAGGCTGCTCCTCCTCCTTGTTCGGGCAGGCTTCGGCGGTCGTCGTCCCCGGAGTACTAGCTGCCACCGTTCGATGTGTCATGTTTGTTTGATTTTGTCTGTTTGTACACCTGTCCCTTGTTAGTGTTTGATTTGGTTGCCTATTTAGTTTTCGTGTGTGGGGGCAGGTATTATGTGGTATTGTTCATTGTCAAGCTGTTGTTCTGTTGTATACTCTCGTGTTTGTTGTTTTTCCCGAGAGTCCGCACTGTGTGCGCTTCATTCATTTTTACGCACTGTGTGTGTTGTGCGTAATTTTGTACTTTGCTTCCCGGTTGGGTTGGCTGTTCGCCTGTTTGGTGCTGCATTTTTGTTTACTAAAGTCTGTTGACGAACGCCCGTGTTTCCTGCGCTTGATTCCCTCACCGCATCCACACTCAACACCTGACAACCCACAGTAACATAACAACTACTCTACCCTACAGTATCACATCAACTACTCTACCTACAGTATCACAACAACTACTATACACACAGTAACATAACAACTACTACACCCACAGAAACATAACAACTACTATACCCACAGTAACATAACAACTACTATACCCACAGTAACATAACAAAAACTATACCCACAGTAACATAACAACTACTATACCAAAAGTAACATAACAGCTACTATACCCACAGTAACATAACAACTACTCCACCCTACAGTATAATAACTACTACTCTACCCTACAGCATCATAACAACCTCACCTACAGTATCATAACAACACTCTACCCTACAGTATCATAACCACTACTCTACCCTACAGTATCATAACAACTACTCTACCTAAACTATCTTAACAAATACTCTACCCTAGAGTATCATAACAACTACTCTACACTACAGCATCATAACAACTACTCTACCTAAACTATAATAACTACTACTCTACCCTACAGTATCATAACAACTACTCTACCCTACAGTATCATAACAACTACTCTAACCCTACAGTATCATAACAACTACTCTACCCTAGAGTATCATAACAACTACTCTACCCTACAGTATCATAACAACTTCTCTACCTAGAGTATCATAACAACTACTCTACCTAGAGTATCATAACAACTACTCTACCTACAGTATCATAACAACTACTCTACACTACAGCATCATAACAACTACTCTACCTAAACTATAATAACTACTTCTCTACCCTACAGTATCATAACAACTACTCTACCCTACAGTATCATAACAACTACTCTAACCGACAGTATCATAACAACTACTCTACCTACAGTATCATAACAACTACTCTACCCTACAGTATCATAACAACTACTCAACCCTACAGTATCATAAAAACTATTCTACCTACAGTTGTTATGTGGGCAGCTTGTCTCTCCCTTTTCTGTTTCCCTTCCTCCTTGTTTTGTCCCCTCTTTGTCTGTTGTATCTGTATGTGTGTTTGTCCCCATTATGTGGGTGTGTCTGGAGTGGATCGGGGGCGTGCTCAGGATCTGCCTCTCCTGTGCAGCTGTGGGTTGTTTCCAGTGATTCCTGCTTACGCAGCTGCATCCTATTCTCTCATCAACCTGCACTACTAATTCCTGGGCATGGCTCTCCACCGGCGCCAGATCGTTGTTCTTACTAGAGCGGTAACTTGGCTCACCAGTAAAGTTATATTGTCTTTGTCTTCAGCCTGGCTTTTTACTCTCCTTAACCTGTCATTTGTTTTGTCTTCAGTTCAGACATACCTCCCAACCTGCCTGCCTGCCTGCCTCAGCCTCTCCTTCCTCCGGAGCCGACTAGCCCACTCTGTTCCTTTTCTTCAGTTGTTTTTTGGACTAAGTCAAATTGAACTTTTATTAAAATAATTTTTGTTTCTTCCACTCCCTTAGTCGTGTTTTGTTTCTCTGAGTGCTGGGTTTAACCATAGCGTAACAACAGTATCTTAATAGCTACTCTACCCTACAGTATCATAACAACTACTCTACCTAGAGTATCATAACAACTACTCTACCTACAGTATCATAACAACTACTCTACCCTACAGTATCATAACAACACTCTACCCTACAGTATCATAACCACTACTATACCCTACAGTATCAAAACAACTACTCTACCTACAGTCTCTTAACAACTACTCTACCCTACAGTATAATAACTACTACTCTACCCTAGAGCATCATAACAACCTCACCTACAGTATCATAACAACACTCTACCCTACAGTATCATAACAACTACTCTACCTACAGTCTCTTAACAACTACTCTACCCTACAGTATAATAACTACTACTCTACCCTACAGCATCATAACAACCTCACCTACAGTATCATAACAACACTCTACCCTACAGTATCATAACCACTACTCTACCCTACAGTATCATAACAACTACTCTACCTAAACTATCTTAACAAATACTCTACCCTACAGTATCATAACAACTACTCTACACTACAGCATCATAACAACTACTCTACCTAAACTATAATAACAACTACTCTACCCTACAGTATCATAACAACTACTCTACCCTACAGTATCATAACAACTACACTAACCCTACAGTATCATAACAACTACTCTACCCTAGAGTATCATAACAACTACTCTACCCTACAGTATCATAACAACTTCTCTACCTAGAGTATCATAACAACTACTCTACCTAGAGTATCATAACAACTACTCTAACCGACAATATCATAACAACTACTCTACCTACAGTATCATAACAACTACTCAACCCTACAGTATCATAACAACTACTCTACCCTACAGTATCATAACAACTACTCTACCCTAGAGTATCATAACAACTACTCTACCCTACAGTATCATAACAACTACTCTACCTACAGTATCTTACCAACTACTCTACCCTATAGTATCATAACAACTACTCAACCCTACAGTATCATAACAACTACTCTACCCTACAGTATCATAACAACACTCTACCCTACAGTATCATAACAACTACTCTACCCTACAGTATCTTAACAACTACTCTATCCTACAGTATCATAACAACTACTCAACCCTACAGTATCATAACAACTACTCTACCCTACAGTATCATAACAACACTCTACCCTACAGTATCATAACAACTACTCTACCCTACAGTATCATAACAACTACTCTAACCTACAGTATCTTAACAACTACTCTATCCTACAGTATCATAACAACTACTCTACCTAATGTATCTTAACAACTACTCTACCCTACAGTATCATAACAACTACTCTACCTACAGTATCAAAACAACTACTCTACCCTATAGTATCATAACAACTACTAAAACCCTACAGTATCATAACAACTACTCTACCCTACAGTATCTTAACAACTACTCTACCTAATGTATCTTAACAACTACTCTACCCTACAGTATCATAACAACTACTAAAACCCTACAGTATCATAACAACTACTCTACCCTACAGTATCTTAACAACTACTCTACCTAATGTATCTTAACAATAACTCTACCCTACAGTATCATAACAACTACTAAAACCCTACAGTATCATAACAACTACTCTACCTACAGTCTCTTAACAACTACTCTACGCTACAGTATCATAACAACTACTCTACCCTACAGTATCATAACAACTACTCTACCTACAGTATCTTAACAACTACTCTACCCTACAGTATCATAACAACTACTCTACCCTACAGTATCATAACAACTACTCTACCCTACAGTATCATAACAACTACTCTACCTACAGTATCATAACAACTACTCTACCCTACAGTATCATAACAACTACTCTACCCTACAGTATAATAACAACTACTCTACCTAAACTATCTTAACAAATACTCTACCCTACAGTATCATAACAACTACTATAACCCTACAGTATCATAACAACTACTCTACCCTAGAGTATCATAACAACTACTCTACCCTACAGTATCATAACAACTTCTCTACCTAGACTATCATAACAACTACTCTACCTAGAGTATCATAACAACTACTATACCCTACATTATCATAACAACTACTCTAACTGACAGTATCATAACAACTACTCTACCTACAGTATCATAACAACTACTCTACCCTACAGTATCATAACAACACTCTACCCTACAGTATCATAACAACTACTCTACCATACAGTATCACATCAACTACTCTACCTACAGTATCACAACAACTACTATACACACAGTAACATAACAACTACTACACCCACAGAAACATAACAACTACTATACCCACAGTAACATAACAAAAACTATACCCACAGTAACATAACAACTACTATACCAAAAGTAACATAACAGCTACTATACCCACAGTAACATAACAACTACTCCACCCTACAGTATAATAACTACTACTCTACCCTACAGCATCATAACAACCTCACCTACAGTATCATAACAACACTCTACCCTACAGTATCATAACCACTACTCTACCCTACAGTATCATAACAACTACTCTACCTAAACTATCTTAACAAATACTCTACCCTAGAGTATCATAACAACTACTCTACACTACAGCATCATAACAACTACTCTACCTAAACTATAATAACTACTACTCTACCCTACAGTATCATAACAACTACTCTACCCTACAGTATCATAACAACTACTCTAACCCTACAGTATCATAACAACTACTCTACCCTAGAGTATCATAACAACTACTCTACCCTACAGTATCATAACAACTTCTCTACCTAGAGTATCATAACAACTACTCTACCTAGAGTATCATAACAACTACTCTACCTACAGTATCATAACAACTACTCTACACTACAGCATCATAACAACTACTCTACCTAAACTATAATAACTACTACTCTACCCTACAGTATCATAACAACTACTCTACCCTACAGTATCATAACAACTACTCTAACCGACAGTATCATAACAACTACTCTACCTACAGTATCATAACAACTACTCTACCCTACAGTATCATAACAACTACTCAACCCTACAGTATCATAAAAACTATTCTACCTACAGTTGTTATGTGGGCAGCTTGTCTCTCCCTTTTCTGTTTCCCTTCCTCCTTGTTTTGTCCCCTCTTTGTCTGTTGTATCTGTATGTGTGTTTGTCCCCATTATGTGGGTGTGTCTGGAGTGGATCGGGGGCGTGCTCAGGATCTGCCTCTCCTGTGCAGCTGTGGGTTGTTTCCAGTGATTCCTGCTTACGCAGCTGCATCCTATTCTCTCATCAACCTGCACTACTAATTCCTGGGCATGGCTCTCCACCGGCGCCAGATCGTTGTTCTTACTAGAGCGGTAACTTGGCTCACCAGTAAAGTTATATTGTCTTTGTCTTCAGCCTGGCTTTTTACTCTCCTTAACCTGTCATTTGTTTTGTCTTCAGTTCAGACATACCTCCCAACCTGCCTGCCTGCCTGCCTCAGCCTCTCCTTCCTCCGGAGCCGACTAGCCCACTCTGTTCCTTTTCTTCAGTTGTTTTTTGGACTAAGTCAAATTGAACTTTTATTAAAATAATTTTTGTTTCTTCCACTCCCTTAGTCGTGTTTTGTTTCTCTGAGTGCTGGGTTTAACCATAGCGTAACAACAGTATCTTAATAGCTACTCTACCCTACAGTATCATAACAACTACTCTACCTAGAGTATCATAACAACTACTCTACCTACAGTATCTTAACAACTACTCTACCCTACAGTATCATAACAACACTCCACCCTACAGTATCATAACAACTACTCTACCCTACAGTATCAAAAAAACTACTCTACCCTATAGTATCATAACAACTACTCTACCTACAGTATCATAACAACTACTCTAACCTACAGTATCTTAACAACTACTCTACCCTACAGTATCATAACAACACTCTACCCTACAGTATCATAACCACTACTCTACCCTACAGTATCAAAACAACTACTCTACCTACAGTCTCTTAACAACTACTCTACCCTACAGTATAATAACTACTACTCTACCCAACAGCATCATAACAACCTCACCTACAGTATCATAACAACACTCTACCCTACAGTATCATAACAACAACTCTACCTACAGTCTCTTAACAACTACTCTACCCTACAGTATAATAACTACTACTCTACCCTACAGCATCATAACAACCTCACCTACAGTATCATAACAACACTCTACCCTACAGTATCATAACCACTACTCTACCCTACAGTATCATAACAACTACTCTACCTAAACTATCTTAACAAATACTCTACCCTACATTATCATAACAACTACTCTACACTACAGCATCATAACAACTACTCTACCTAAACTATAATAACAACTACTCTACCCTACAGTATCATAATAACTACTCTACCCTACAGTATCATAACAACTACACTAACCCTACAGTATCATAACAACTACTCTACCCTAGAGTATCATAACAACTACTCTACCCTACAGTATCATAACAACTTCTCTACCTAGAGTATCATAACAACTACTCTACCTAGAGTATCATAACAACTACTCTACCCTACAGTATCATAACAACTACTCTAACCGACAATATCATAACAACTACTCTACCTACAGTATCATAACAACTACTCAACCCTACAGTATCATAACAACTACTCTACCCTACAGTATCATAACAACTACTCTACCCTAGAGTATCATAACAACTACTCTACCCTACAGTATCATAACATCTACTCTACCTACAGTATCTTACCAACTACTCTACCCTACAGTATCATAACAACTACTCTACCCTACAGTATCATAACAACACTCTACCCTACAGTATCATAACAACTACTCTACCCTACAGTATCATAACAACTACTCTACCCTACAGTATCTTAACAACTACTCTATCCTACAGTATCATAACAACTACTCAACCCTACAGTATCATAACAACTACTCTACCCTACAGTATCATAACAACACTCTACCCTACAGTATCATAACAACTACTCTACCCTACAGTATCATAACAACTACTCTAACCTACAGTATCTTAACAACTACTCTATCCTACAGTATCATAACAACTACTCTACCTAATGTATCTTAACAACTACTCTACCCTACAGTATCATAACAACTACTCTACCTACAGTATCAAAACAACTACTCTACCCTATAGTATCATAACAACTACTAAAACCCTACACTATCATAACAACTACTCTACCCTACAGTATCTTAACAACTACTCTACCTAATGTATCTTAACAACTACTCTACCTTACAGTATCATAACAACTACTCTAACCCTACAGTATCATAACAACTACTAAAACCCTACAGTATCATAACAACTACTCTACCCTACAGTATCTTAACAACTACTCTACCTAATGTATCTTAACAACTACTCTACCCTACAGTATCATAACAACTACTAAAACCCTACAGTATCATAACAACTACTCTACCTACAGTCTCTTAACAACTACTCTACGCTACAGTATCATAACAACTACTCTACCCTACAGTATCATAACAACTACTCTACCTACAGTATCTTAACAACTACTCTACCCTACAGTATCATAACAACTACTCTACCCTACAGTATCATAACAACTACTCTACCCTACAGTATCATAACAACTACTCTACCTACAGTATCATAACAACTACTCTACCCTACAGTATCATAACAACTACTCTACCCTACAGTATAATAACAACTACTCTACCTAAACTATCTTAACAAATACTCTACCCTACAGTATCATAATAACTACTCTACCCTACAGTATCATAACAACTACTATAACCCTACAGTATCATAACAACTACTCTACCCTAGAGTATCATAACAACTACTCTACCCTACAGTATCATAACAACTTCTCTACCTAGACTATCATAACAACTACTCTACCTAGAGTATCATAACAACTACTATACCCTACATTATCATAACAACTACTCTAACTGACAGTATCATAACAACTACTCTACCTACAGTATCATAACAACTACTCTACCCTACAGTATCATAACAACACTCTACCCTACAGTATCATAACAACTACTCTACCCTACAGTATAAAAAAAACTACTCTACCCTATAGTATCATAACAACTACTCTACCTACAGTATCTTAACAACTACTCTACCTACAGTATCTTAACAACTACTCTACCCTACAGTATCATAACAACTACTATACCCTACAGTATCATAACAACTACTCTACCCTACAGTATCATAACAACTACTCTACCCTAGAGTATCATAACAACTACTCTACCCTACAGTATCATAACAACTACTCTACCCTACAGTATCATAAAAACTATTCTACCTACAGTATCTTAATAACTACTCTACCCTACAGTATCATAACAACTACTAAAACCCTACAGTATCATAACAACTACTCTACCTACAGTCTCTTAACAACTACTCTACCCTACAGTATCATAACAAGTACTTTACGCTACAGTATCATAACAACTACTCTACCTACAGTATCATAACAAGTACTCTATCCTACAGTATCATAACAACTACTCTACCATTCAGTATCATAACAACTACTCTACCTACAGTATCATAACAACTACTCTACCCTATAGTATCATAACAACTACTAAAACCCTACAGTATCATAAAAACTACTCTACCTACAGTATCTTAACAACTACCCTACCCTACAGTATCATAACAACTACTCTACCCTACAGTATCATAACAACTACTCTACCTACAGTATCATAACAAGTACTCTATCATACAGTATCATAGAAACTACTCTACCCTACAGTATCATAACAACTACTCTACCCTAGAGTATCATAACAACTACTCTACCCTACAGTATCATAACAACTACTCTACACTACTGCATCATAACAACTACTCTACCTAAACTATAATAACAACTACTCTACCCTACAGTATCATAACAACTACTCTACCTAGAGTATCATAACAACTACTCTACCCTACAGTATCATAACAACTACTCTAACCGACAATATCATAACAACTACTCTACCTACAGTATCATAACAACTACTCAACCCTACAGTATCATGAAAACTATTCTACCTACAGTATCTTAATAACTACTCTACCCTACAGTATCATAACAACTACTCTACCCTAGAGTATCATAACAACTACTCTACCCTACAGTATCATAACATCTACTCTACCTACAGTATCTTACCATCTACTCTACCTACAGTATCTTAACAACTACTCTACCCTACAGTATCATAACAACACTCTACACTACAGTATCATAACAGCTACTCTACCATACAGTATCTTAACAACTACTCTACCTACAGTCTCTTCACAACTACTCTACCCTACAGTATCATAACAAGTACTCTACGCTACAGTATCATAACAACTTCTCTACCTACAGTATCATAACAAGTACTCTATCCTACAGTATCATAACAACTACTCTACCCTACAGTATCATAACAACTACTCTACCTACAGTATCAAAACAACTACTCTACCCTATAGTATCATAACAACTAATAAAACCCTACAGTATCATAACAACTACTCTACCTACAGTATCTTAACAACTACACTACCCTACAGTATCATAACAACTACTCTACCCTACAGTATCATAACAACTACTCTACCTACAGTATCATAACAACTACTCTACCCTACAGTATCATAACAACTACTCTACCCTACAGTATCAAAACAACTACTCTACCTACAGTATCTTAACCACTACTCTACCCTACAGTATCATAACAACTACTCTACCTAAACTGTCTTAACAAATTCTCTACCCTACAGTATCATAACAACTACTCTACCCTACAGTATCATAACAACTACTCTACCCTACTTTATCATAACAACTACTCTAACCCTACAGTATCATAACAACTACTCTACCCTAGAGTATCATAACAACTACTCTACCCTACAGTATCATAACAACTTCTCTACCTAGAGTATCATAACAACTACTCTACCCTACAGTATCATAACAACTACTCTAACCGACAGTATCATAACAACTACTCTACCTACAGTATCATAACAACTACTCTACCCTACAGTATCATAACTACTCAACCCTACAGTATCATAAAAACGATTCTACCTACAGTATCTTAATAACTACTCTACCCTACAGTATCATAACATCTACTCTACCTACAGTATCTTACAACTACTCTACCCTACAGTATCATAACAACACTCTACCCTACAGTATCATAACAACTACTCTACCCTACAGTATCAAAAAAACTACTCTACCCTAGAGTATCATAACAACTATTCTACCTACAGTATCTTAACAACTACTCTACCTACAGTATCTTAACAACTACTCTACCCTACAGTATCGTGACAACTACTCTACCTACAGTATCTTAACAACTACTCTACCCTACAGTATCATAACAACTACTCTACCCTACAGTATCATAACAACTACTCTACCCTAGAGTATCATAACAACTACTCTACCCTACAGTATCATAACAACTACTCTACCCTACAGTATCATAAAAACTATTCTACCTACAGTATCTTAATAACTACTCTACCCTACAGTATCATAACAACTACTCTACCTACAGTCTCTTAACAACTACTCTACCCTACAGTATCATAACAAGGACTCTACGCTACAGTATCATAACAACTACTCTACCTACAGTATCATAACAAGTACTCTATCCTACAGTATCATAACAACTACTCTACCCTTCAGTATCATAACAACTACTCTACCTACAGTATCATAACAACTACTCTACCCTATAGTATCATAACAACTACTAAAACCCTACAGTATCATAAAAACTACTCTACCTACAGTATCTTAACAACTACCCTACCCTACAGTATCATAACAACTACTCTACCCTACAGTATCATAACAACTACTCTACCTACAGTATCATAACAAGTACTCTATCATACAGTATCATAAAAACTACTCTACCCTACAGTATCATAACAACTACTCTACCCTAGAGTATCATAACAACTACTCTACCCTACAGTATTATAACAACTACTCTACACTACAGCATCATAACAACTACTCTACCTAAACTATAATAACAACTACTCTACCCTACAGTATCATAACAACTACTCTACCCTACAGTATCATAACAACTTCTCTACCTAGAGTATCATAACAACTACTCTACCTAGAGTATCATAACAACTACTCTACCTACAGTATCATAACAACTACTCTACCCTATAGTATCATAACAACTACTAAAACCCTACAGTATCATAAAAACTACTCTACCTACAGTATCTTAACAACTACCCTACCCTACAGTATCATAACAACTACTCTACCCTACAGTATCATAACAACTACTCTACCCTACGGTATCATAACAACTACTCTACCTACTTTATCATAACAACTACTCTAACCCTACAGTATCATAACAACTACTCTACCCTAGAGTATCATAACAACTACTCTACCCTACAGTATCATAACAACTTCTCTACCTAGAGTATCATAACAACTACTCTACCCTACAGTATCATAACAACTACTCTAACCGACAGTATCATAACAACTACTCTACCTACAGTATCATAACAACTACTCTACCCTACAGTATCATAACAACTACTCAACCCTACAGTATCATAAAAACGATTCTACCTACAGTATCTTAATAACTACTCTACCCTACAGTATCATAACATCTACTCTACCTACAGTATCTTACAACTACTCTACCCTACAGTATCATAACAACACTCTACCCTACAGTATCATAACAACTACTCTACCCTACAGTATCAAAAAAACTACTCTACCCTAGAGTATCATAACAACTATTCTACCTACAGTATCTTAACAACTACTCTACCTATAGTATCTTAACAACTACTCTACCCTACAGTATCGTGACAACTACTCTACCTACAGTATCTTAACAACTACTCTACCCTACAGTATCATAACAACTACTCTACCCTACAGTATCATAACAACTACTCTACCCTAGAGTATCATAACAACTACTCTACCCTACAGTATCATAACAACTACTCTACCCTACAGTATCATAAAAACTATTCTACCTACAGTATCTTAATAACTACTCTACCCTACAGTATCATAACAACTACTCTACCTACAGTCTCTTAACAACTACTCTACCCTACAGTATCATAACAAGGACTCTACGCTACAGTATCATAACAACTACTCTACCTACAGTATCATAACAAGTACTCTATCCTACAGTATCATAACAACTACTCTACCCTTCAGTATCATAACAACTACTCTACCTACAGTATCATAACAACTACTCTACCCTATAGTATCATAACAACTACTAAAACCCTACAGTATCATAAAAACTACTCTACCTACAGTATCTTAACAACTACCCTACCCTACAGTATCATAACAACTACTCTACCCTACAGTATCATAACAACTACTCTACCTACAGTATCATAACAAGTACTCTATCATACAGTATCATAAAAACTACTCTACCCTACAGTATCATAACAACTACTCTACCCTAGAGTATCATAACAACTACTCTACCCTACAGTATTATAACAACTACTCTACACTACAGCATCATAACAACTACTCTACCTAAACTATAATAACAACTACTCTACCCTACAGTATCATAACAACTACTCTACCCTACAGTATCATAACAACTTCTCTACCTAGAGTATCATAACAACTACTCTACCTAGAGTATCATAACAACTACTCTACCTACATTATCATAACAACTACTCAACCCTACAGTATCATGAAAACTATTCTACCTACAGTATCTTAATAACTACTCTACCCTACAGTATCATAACAACTACTCTACCCTAGAGTATCATAACAACTACTCTACCCTACAGTATCATAACATCTACTCTACCTACAGTATCTTACCAACTACTCTACCTACAGTATCTTAACAACTACTCTACCCTACAGTATCATAACAACACTCTACACTACAGTATCATAACAGCTACTCTACCATACAGTATCTTAACAACTACTCTACCTACAGTCTCTTAACAACTACTCTACCCTACAGTATCATAACAAGTACTCTACGCTACAGTATCAATAACAACTTCTCTACCTACAGTATCATAACAAGTACTCTATCCTACAGTATCATAACAACTACTCTACCCTACAGTATCATAACAACTACTCTACCTACAGTATCATAACAACTACTCTACCCTACAGTATCATAACAACTACTCAACCCTACAGTATCATAAAAACGATTCTACCTACAGTATCTTAATAACTACTCTACCCTACAGTATCATAACATCTACTCTACCTACAGTATCTTACAACTACTCTACCCTACAGTATCATAACAACACTCTACCCTACAGTATCATAACAACTACTCTACCCTACAGTATCAAAAAAACTACTCTACCCTAGAGTATCATAACAACTATTCTACCTAAAGTATCTTAACAACTACTCTACCTATAGTATCTTAACAACTACTCTACCCTACAGTATCGTGACAACTACTATACCTACAGTATCTTAACAACTACTCTACCCTACAGTATCATAACAACTACTCTACCCTACAGTATCATAACAACTACTCTACCCTAGAGTATCATAACAACTACTCTACCCTACAGTATCATAACAACTACTCTACCCTACAGTATCATAAAAACTATTCTACCTACAGTATCTTAATAACTACTCTACCCTACAGTATCATAACAACTACTCTACCTACAGTCTCTTAACAACTACTCTACCCTACAGTATCATAACAAGGACTCTACGCTACAGTATCATAACAACTACTCTACCTACAGTATCATAACAAGTACTCTATCCTACAGTATCATAACAACTACTCTACCCTTCAGTATCATAACAACTACTCTACCTACAGTATCATAACAACTACTCTACCCTATAGTATCATAACAACTACTAAAACCCTACAGTATCATAAAAACTACTCTACCTACAGTATCTTAACAACTACCCTACCCTACAGTATCATAACAACTACTCTACCCTACAGTATCATAACAACTACTCTACCTACAGTATCATAACAAGTACTCTATCATACAGTATCATAAAAACTACTCTACCCTACAGTATCATAACAACTACTCTACCCTAGAGTATCATAACAACTACTCTACCCTACAGTATTATAACAACTACTCTACACTACAGCATCATAACAACTACTCTACCTAAACTATAATAACAACTACTCTACCCTACAGTATCATAACAACTACTCTACCCTACAGTATCATAACAACTTCTCTACCTAGAGTATCATAACAACTACTCTACCTAGAGTATCATAACAACTACTCTACCTACAGTATCATAACAACTACTCAACCCTACAGTATCATGAAAACTATTCTACCTACAGTATCTTAATAACTACTCTACCCTACAGTATCATAACAACTACTCTACCCTAGAGTATCATAACAACTACTCTACCCTACAGTATCATAACATCTACTCTACCTACAGTATCTTACCAACTACTCTACCTACAGTATCTTAACAACTACTCTACCCTACAGTATCATAACAACACTCTACACTACAGTATCATAACAGCTACTCTACCATACAGTATCTTAACAACTACTCTACCTACAGTCTCTTAACAACTACTCTACCCTACAGTATCATAACAAGTACTCTACGCTACAGTATCAATAACAACTTCTCTACCTACAGTATCATAACAAGTACTCTATCCTACAGTATCATAACAACTACTCTACCCTACAGTATCATAACAACTACTCTACCCTAGAGTATCATAACAACTACTCTACCCTACAGTATCATAACAACTACTCTACCCTACAGTATCATAAAAACTATTCTACCTACAGTATCTTAATAACTACTCTACCCTACAGTATCATAACAACTACTCTACCTACAGTCTCTTAACAACTACTCTACCCTACAGTATCATAACAAGGACTCTACGCTACAGTATCATAACAACTACTCTACCTACAGTATCATAACAAGTACTCTATCCTACAGTATCATAACAACTACTCTACCCTTCAGTATCATAACAACTACTCTACCTACAGTATCATAACAACTACTCTACCCTATAGTATCATAACAACTACTAAAACCCTACAGTATCATAAAAACTACTCTACCTACAGTATCTTAACAACTACCCTACCCTACAGTATCATAACAACTACTCTACCCTACAGTATCATAACAACTACTCTACCTACAGTATCATAACAAGTACTCTATCATACAGTATCATAAAAACTACTCTACCCTACAGTATCATAACAACTACTCTACCCTAGAGTATCATAACAACTACTCTACCCTACAGTATTATAACAACTACTCTACACTACAGCATCATAACAACTACTCTACCTAAACTATAATAACAACTACTCTACCCTACAGTATCATAACAACTACTCTACCCTACAGTATCATAACAACTTCTCTACCTAGAGTATCATAACAACTACTCTACCTAGAGTATCATAACAACTACTCTACCTACAGTATCATAACAACTACTCAACCCTACAGTATCATGAAAACTATTCTACCTACAGTATCTTAATAACTACTCTACCCTACAGTATCATAACAACTACTCTACCCTAGAGTATCATAACAACTACTCTACCCTACAGTATCATAACATCTACTCTACCTACAGTATCTTACCAACTACTCTACCTACAGTATCTTAACAACTACTCTACCCTACAGTATCATAACAACACTCTACACTACAGTATCATAACAGCTACTCTACCATACAGTATCTTAACAACTACTCTACCTACAGTCTCTTAACAACTACTCTACCCTACAGTATCATAACAAGTACTCTACGCTACAGTATCAATAACAACTTCTCTACCTACAGTATCATAACAAGTACTCTATCCTACAGTATCATAACAACTACTCTACCCTACAGTATCATAACAACTACTCTACCTACAGTATCATAACAACTACTCTACCCTACAGTATCATAACAACTACTCAACCCTACAGTATCATAAAAACGATTCTACCTACAGTATCTTAATAACTACTCTACCCTACAGTATCATAACATCTACTCTACCTACAGTATCTTACAACTACTCTACCCTACAGTATCATAACAACACTCTACCCTACAGTATCATAACAACTACTCTACCCTACAGTATCAAAAAAACTACTCTACCCTAGAGTATCATAACAACTATTCTACCTAAAGTATCTTAACAACTACTCTACCTATAGTATCTTAACAACTACTCTACCCTACAGTATCGTGACAACTACTATACCTACAGTATCTTAACAACTACTCTACCCTACAGTATCATAACAACTACTCTACCCTACAGTATCATAACAACTACTCTACCCTAGAGTATCATAACAACTACTCTACCCTACAGTATCATAACAACTACTCTACCCTACAGTATCATAAAAACTATTCTACCTACAGTATCTTAATAACTACTCTACCCTACAGTATCATAACAACTACTCTACCTACAGTCTCTTAACAACTACTCTACCCTACAGTATCATAACAAGGACTCTACGCTACAGTATCATAACAACTACTCTACCTACAGTATCATAACAAGTACTCTATCCTACAGTATCATAACAACTACTCTACCCTTCAGTATCATAACAACTACTCTACCTACAGTATCATAACAACTACTCTACCCTATAGTATCATAACAACTACTAAAACCCTACAGTATCATAAAAACTACTCTACCTACAGTATCTTAACAACTACCCTACCCTACAGTATCATAACAACTACTCTACCCTACAGTATCATAACAACTACTCTACCTACAGTATCATAACAAGTACTCTATCATACAGTATCATAAAAACTACTCTACCCTACAGTATCATAACAACTACTCTACCCTAGAGTATCATAACAACTACTCTACCCTACAGTATTATAACAACTACTCTACACTACAGCATCATAACAACTACTCTACCTAAACTATAATAACAACTACTCTACCCTACAGTATCATAACAACTACTCTACCCTACAGTATCATAACAACTTCTCTACCTAGAGTATCATAACAACTACTCTACCTAGAGTATCATAACAACTACTCTACCTACAGTATCATAACAACTACTCAACCCTACAGTATCATGAAAACTATTCTACCTACAGTATCTTAATAACTACTCTACCCTACAGTATCATAACAACTACTCTACCCTAGAGTATCATAACAACTACTCTACCCTACAGTATCATAACATCTACTCTACCTACAGTATCTTACCAACTACTCTACCTACAGTATCTTAACAACTACTCTACCCTACAGTATCATAACAACACTCTACACTACAGTATCATAACAGCTACTCTACCATACAGTATCTTAACAACTACTCTACCTACAGTCTCTTAACAACTACTCTACCCTACAGTATCATAACAAGTACTCTACGCTACAGTATCAATAACAACTTCTCTACCTACAGTATCATAACAAGTACTCTATCCTACAGTATCATAACAACTACTCTACCCTACAGTATCATAACAACTACTCTACCTACAGTATCATAACAACTACTCTACCCTACAGTATCATAACAACTACTCCACCCTACAGTATCATAACAACTACTCTACCTACAGTATCTTAACCACTACTCTACCCTACAGTATCATAACAACTACTCTACCTAAACTATCTTAACAAATTCTCTACCCTACAGTATCATAACAACTACTCTACCCTACAGTATCATAACAACTACTCTACCCTACTTTATCATAACAACTACTCTAACCCTACAGTATCATAACAACTACTCTACCCTAGAGTATCATAACAACTACTCTACCCTACAGTATCATAACAACTTCTCTACCTAGAGTATCATAACAACTACTCTACCCTACAGTATCATAAAAACTACTCTAACCGACAGTATCATAACAACTACTCTACCTACAGTATCATAACAACTACTCAACCCTACAGTATCATAACAACTACTCAACCCTACAGTATCATAAAAACGATTCTACCTACAGTATCTTAATAACTACTCTACCCTACAGTATCATAACATCTACTCTACCTACAGTATCTTACCAACTACTCTACCTACAGTATCTTAACAACTACTCTACCCTACAGTATCATAACAACACTCTACCCTACAGTATCATAACAACTACTCTACCCTACAGTATCAAAAAAACTACTCTACCCTAGAGTATCATAACAACTACTCTACCTACAGTATCTTAAAAACTACTCTACCTACAGTATCTTAACAACTACTCTACCCTACAGTATCATAACAACTACTCTACCTACAGTATCTTAACAACTACTCTACCTACAGTATCATAACAAGTACTCTATCCTACAGTATCATAACAACTACTCTAACCCTACAGTATCATAACAACTACTAAAACCCTACAGTATCATAACAACTACTCTACCCTACAGTATCTTAACAACTACTCTACCTAATGTATCTTAACAACTACTCTACCCTACAGTATCATAACAACTACTAAAACCCTACAGTATCATAACAACTACTCTACCTACAGTCTCTTAACAACTACTCTACGCTACAGTATCATAACAACTACTCTACCCTACAGTATCATAACAACTACTCTACCTACAGTATCTTAACAACTACTCTACCCTACAGTATCATAACAACTACTCTACCCTACAGTATCATAACAACTACTCTACCCTACAGTATCATAACAACTACTCTACCCTTCAGTATCATAACAACTACTCTACCTACAGTATAATAACAACTTCTCTACCCTATAGTATCATAACAACTACTAAAACCCTACAGTATCATAAAAACTACTCTACCTACAGTATCTTAACAAATACCCTACCCTACAGTATCATAACAACTACTCTACCCTACAGTATCATAACAACTACTCTACCTACAGTATCATAACAAGTACTCTATCATACAGTATCATAAAAACTACTCTACCCTACAGTATCATAACAACTACTCTACCCTAGAGTATCATAACAACTACTCTACCCTACAGTATCATAACAACTACTCTACACTACAGCATCATAACAACTACTCTACCTAAACTATAATAACAACTACTCTACCCTACAGTATCATAACAACTACTCTACCCTACAGTATCATAACAACTTCTCTACCTAGAGTATCATAACAACTACTCTACCTAGAGTATCATAACAACTACTCTACCCTACAGTATCATAACAACACTCTACCCTACAGTATCATGAAAACTATTCTACCTACAGTATCTTAATAACTACTCTACCCTAGAGTATCATAACAACTACTCTAACCTACAGTATCATAACATCTACTCTACCTATATTATCTTACCATCTACTCTACCTACAGTATCTTAACAACTACTCTACCCTACAGTATCATAACAACACTCTACACTACAGTATCATAACAGCTACTCTACCATACAGTATCTTAACAACTACTCTACCCTACAGTATCATAACAACACTCTACACTACAGTATCATAACAGCTACTCTACCATACAGTATCTTACCAACTACTCTACCTACAGTATCTTAACAACTACTCTACCCTACAGTATCATAACAACACTCTACACTACAGTATCATAACAGCTACTCTACCATACAGTATCTTAACAACTACTCTACCTACAGTCTCTTAACAACTACTCTACCCTACAGTATCATAACAAGTACTCTACGCTACAGTATCAATAACAACTTCTCTACCTACAGTATCATAACAAGTACTCTATCCTACAGTATCATAACAACTACTCTACCCTACAGTATCATAACAACTACTCTACCTACAGTATCATAACAACTACTCTACCCTACAGTATCATAACAACTACTCAACCCTACAGTATCATAAAAACGATTCTACCTACAGTATCTTAATAACTACTCTACCCTACAGTATCATAACATCTACTCTACCTACAGTATCTTACAACTACTCTACCCTACAGTATCATAACAACACTCTACCCTACAGTATCATAACAACTACTCTACCCTACAGTATCAAAAAAACTACTCTACCCTAGAGTATCATAACAACTATTCTACCTAAAGTATCTTAACAACTACTCTACCTATAGTATCTTAACAACTACTCTACCCTACAGTATCGTGACAACTACTATACCTACAGTATCTTAACAACTACTCTACCCTACAGTATCATAACAACTACTCTACCCTACAGTATCATAACAACTACTCTACCCTAGAGTATCATAACAACTACTCTACCCTACAGTATCATAACAACTACTCTACCCTACAGTATCATAAAAACTATTCTACCTACAGTATCTTAATAACTACTCTACCCTACAGTATCATAACAACTACTCTACCTACAGTCTCTTAACAACTACTCTACCCTACAGTATCATAACAAGGACTCTACGCTACAGTATCATAACAACTACTCTACCTACAGTATCATAACAAGTACTCTATCCTACAGTATCATAACAACTACTCTACCCTTCAGTATCATAACAACTACTCTACCTACAGTATCATAACAACTACTCTACCCTATAGTATCATAACAACTACTAAAACCCTACAGTATCATAAAAACTACTCTACCTACAGTATCTTAACAACTACCCTACCCTACAGTATCATAACAACTACTCTACCCTACAGTATCATAACAACTACTCTACCTACAGTATCATAACAAGTACTCTATCATACAGTATCATAAAAACTACTCTACCCTACAGTATCATAACAACTACTCTACCCTAGAGTATCATAACAACTACTCTACCCTACAGTATTATAACAACTACTCTACACTACAGCATCATAACAACTACTCTACCTAAACTATAATAACAACTACTCTACCCTACAGTATCATAACAACTACTCTACCCTACAGTATCATAACAACTTCTCTACCTAGAGTATCATAACAACTACTCTACCTAGAGTATCATAACAACTACTCTACCTACAGTATCATAACAACTACTCAACCCTACAGTATCATGAAAACTATTCTACCTACAGTATCTTAATAACTACTCTACCCTACAGTATCATAACAACTACTCTACCCTAGAGTATCATAACAACTACTCTACCCTACAGTATCATAACATCTACTCTACCTACAGTATCTTACCAACTACTGTACCTACAGTATCTTAACAACTACTCTACCCTACAGTATCATAACAACACTCTACACTACAGTATCATAACAGCTACTCTACCATACAGTATCTTAACAACTACTCTACCTACAGTCTCTTAACAACTACTCTACCCTACAGTATCATAACAAGTACTCTACGCTACAGTATCAATAACAACTTCTCTACCTACAGTATCATAACAAGTACTCTATCCTACAGTATCATAACAACTACTCTACCCTACAGTATCATAACAACTACTCTACCTACAGTATCATAACAACTACTCTACCCTACAGTATCATAACAACTACTCCACCCTACAGTATCATAACAACTACTCTACCTACAGTATCTTAACCACTACTCTACCCTACAGTATCATAACAACTACTCTACCTAAACTATCTTAACAAATTCTCTACCCTACAGTATCATAACAACTACTCTACCCTACAGTATCATAACAACTACTCTACCCTACTTTATCATAACAACTACTCTAACCCTACAGTATCATAACAACTACTCTACCCTAGAGTATCATAACAACTACTCTACCCTACAGTATCATAACAACTTCTCTACCTAGAGTATCATAACAACTACTCTACCCTACAGTATCATAAAAACTACTCTAACCGACAGTATCATAACAACTACTCTACCTACAGTATCATAACAACTACTCAACCCTACAGTATCATAACAACTACTCAACCCTACAGTATCATAAAAACGATTCTACCTACAGTATCTTAATAACTACTCTACCCTACAGTATCATAACATCTACTCTACCTACAGTATCTTACCAACTACTCTCCTACAGTATCTTAACAACTACTCTACCCTACAGTATCATAACAACACTCTACCCTACAGTATCATAACAACTACTCTACCCTACAGTATCAAAAAAACTACTCTACCCTAGAGTATCATAACAACTACTCTACCTACAGTATCTTAAAAACTACTCTACCTACAGTATCTTAACAACTACTCTACCCTACAGTATCATAACAACTACTCTACCTACAGTATCTTAACAACTACTCTACCTACAGTATCATAACAAGTACTCTATCCTACAGTATCATAACAACTACTCTAACCCTACAGTATCATAACAACTACTAAAACCCTACAGTATCATAACAACTACTCTACCCTACAGTATCTTAACAACTACTCTACCTAATGTATCTTAACAACTACTCTACCCTACAGTATCATAACAACTACTAAAACCCTACAGTATCATAACAACTACTCTACCTACAGTCTCTTAACAACTACTCTACGCTACAGTATCATAACAACTACTCTACCCTACAGTATCATAACAACTACTCTACCTACAGTATCTTAACAACTACTCTACCCTACAGTATCATAACAACTACTCTACCCTACAGTATCATAACAACTACTCTACCCTACAGTATCATAACAACTACTCTACCCTTCAGTATCATAACAACTACTCTACCTACAGTATAATAACAACTTCTCTACCCTATAGTATCATAACAACTACTAAAACCCTACAGTATCATAAAAACTACTCTACCTACAGTATCTTAACAAATACCCTACCCTACAGTATCATAACAACTACTCTACCCTACAGTATCATAACAAGTACTCTATCATACAGTATCATAAAAACTACTCTACCCTACAGTATCATAACAACTACTCTACCCTAGAGTATCATAACAACTACTCTACCCTACAGTATCATAACAACTACTCTACACTACAGCATCATAACAACTACTCTACCTAAACTATAATAACAACTACTCTACCCTACAGTATCATAACAACTACTCTACCCTACAGTATCATAACAACTTCTCTACCTAGAGTATCATAACAACTACTCTACCTAGAGTATCATAACAACTACTCTACCCTACAGTATCATAACAACACTCTACCCTACAGTATCATGAAAACTATTCTACCTACAGTATCTTAATAACTACTCTACCCTAGAGTATCATAACAACTACTCTAACCTACAGTATCATAACATCTACTCTACCTATAGTATCTTACCATCTACTCTACCTACAGTATCTTAACAACTACTCTACCCTACAGTATCATAACAACACTCTACACTACAGTATCATAACAGCTACTCTACCATACAGTATCTTAACAACTACTCTACCTACAGTCTCTTCACAACTACTCTACCCTACAGTATCATAACAAGTACTCTACGCTACAGTATCATAACAACTTCTCTACCTACAGTATCATAACAAGTACTATATCCTACAGTATCATAACAACTACTCTACCCTACAGTATCATAACAACTACTCTACCTACAGTATCAAAACAACTACTCTACCCTATAGTATCATAACAACTACTAAAACCCTACAGTATCATAACAACTACTCTACCTACAGTATCTTAACAACTACTCTACCCTACAGTATCATAACAACTACTCTACCCTACAGTATCATAACAACTACTCTACCTACAGTATCATAACAACTACTCTACACTACAGTATCATAACAACTACTCTACCCTACAGTATCAAAACAACTACTCTACCTACAGTATCTTAACCACTACTCTACCCTACAGTATCATAACAACTACTCTACCTAAACTATCTTAACAAATTCTCTACCCTACAGTATCATAACAACTACTCTACCCTACAGTATCATAACAACTACTCTACCCTACTTTATCATAACAACTACTCTAACCCTACAGTATCATAACAACTACTCTACCCTAGAGTATCATAACAACTACTCTACCCTACAGTATCATAACAACTTCTCTACCTAGAGTATCATAACAACTACTCTACCCTACAGTATCATAACAACTACTCTACCCTACAGTATCATAACAACTACTCTACCCTACTTTATCATAACAACTACTCTAACCCTACAGTATCATAACAACTACTCTACCCTAGAGTATCATAACAACTACTCTATCCTACAGTATCATAACAACTACTCTACCTACAGTATCATAACAACTACTCTACCCTACAGTATCATAACAACTACTCAACCCTACAGTATCATAAAAACGATTCTACCTACAGTATCTTAATAACTACTCTACCCTACAGTATCATAACATCTACTCTACCTACAGTATCTTACAACTACTCTACCTACAGTATATTAACAACTACTCTACCCTACAGTATCATAACAACACTCTACCCTACAGTATCATAACAACTACTCTACCCTACAGTATCAAAACAACTACTCTACCCTAGAGTATCATAACAACTATTCTACCTACAGTATCTTAACAACTACTCGACCTACAGTATCTTAACAACTACTCTACCCTACAGTATCATAACAACTACTCTACCTACAGTATCTTAACAACTACTCTACCCTACAGTATCATAACAACTACTATACCCTACAGTATCATAACAACTACTCTACCCTACAGTATCATAACAACTACTCTACCCTAGAGTATCATAACAACTACTCTACCCTAGAGTATCATAACAACTACTCTACCCTACAGTATCATAACAACTACTCTACCTAGAGTATCATAACAACTACTCTACCCTACAGTATCATAACAACACTCTACCCTACAGTATCATGAAAACTATTCTACCTACAGTATCTTAATAACTACTCTACCCTAGAGTATCATAACAACTACTCTAACCTACAGTATCATAACATCTACTCTACCTATAGTATCTTACCATCTACTCTACCTACAGTATCTTAACAACTACTCTACCCTACAGTATCATAACAACACTCTACACTACAGTATCATAACAGCTACTCTACCATACAGTATCTTAACAACTACTCTACCTACAGTCTCTTCACAACTACTCTACCCTACAGTATCATAACAAGTACTCTACGCTACAGTATCATAACAACTTCTCTACCTACAGTATCATAACAAGTACTATATCCTACAGTATCATAACAACTACTCTACCCTACAGTATCATAACAACTACTCTACCTACAGTATCAAAACAACTACTCTACCCTATAGTATCATAACAACTACTAAAACCCTACAGTATCATAACAACTACTCTACCTACAGTATCTTAACAACTACTCTACCCTACAGTATCATAACAACTACTCTACCCTACAGTATCATAACAACTACTCTACCTACAGTATCATAACAACTACTCTACACTACAGTATCATAACAACTACTCTACCCTACAGTATCAAAACAACTACTCTACCTACAGTATCTTAACCACTACTCTACCCTACAGTATCATAACAACTACTCTACCTAAACTATCTTAACAAATTCTCTACCCTACAGTATCATAACAACTACTCTACCCTACAGTATCATAACAACTACTCTACCCTACTTTATCATAACAACTACTCTAACCCTACAGTATCATAACAACTACTCTACCCTAGAGTATCATAACAACTACTCTACCCTACAGTATCATAACAACTTCTCTACCTAGAGTATCATAACAACTACTCTACCCTACAGTATCATAACAACTACTCTACCCTACAGTATCATAACAACTACTCTACCCTACTTTATCATAACAACTACTCTAACCCTACAGTATCATAACAACTACTCTACCCTAGAGTATCATAACAACTACTCTACCCTACAGTATCATAACAACTACTCTAACCGACAGTATCATAACAACTACTCTACCTACAGTATCATAACAACTACTCTACCCTACAGTATCATAACAACTACTCAACCCTACAGTATCATAAAAACGATTCTACCTACAGTATCTTAATAACTACTCTACCCTACAGTATCATAACATCTACTCTACCTACAGTATCTTACAACTACTCTACCTACAGTATATTAACAACTACTCTACCCTACAGTATCATAACAACACTCTACCCTACAGTATCATAACAACTACTCTACCCTACAGTATCAAAACAACTACTCTACCCTAGAGTATCATAACAACTATTCTACCTACAGTATCTTAACAACTACTCGACCTACAGTATCTTAACAACTACTCTACCCTACAGTATCATAACAACTACTCTACCTACAGTATCTTAACAACTACTCTACCCTACAGTATCATAACAACTACTATACCCTACAGTATCATAACAACTACTCTACCCTACAGTATCATAACAACTACTCTACCCTAGAGTATCATAACAACTACTCTACCCTAGAGTATCATAACAACTACTCTACCTACAGTATCATAAAAACTATTCTACCTACAGTATCTTAATAACTACTCTACCCTACAGTATCATAACAACTACTAAAACCCTACAGTATCATAACAACTACTCTACCTACAGTCTCTTAACAACTACTCTACCCTACAGTATCATAACAAGTACTCTACGCTACAGTATCATAACAACTACTCTACCTACAGTATCATAACAAGTACTCTATCCTACAGTATCATAACAACTACTCTACCCTTCAGTATCATAACAACTACTCTACCTACAGTATCATAACAACTACTCTACCCTATAGTATCATAACAACTACTAAAACCCTACAGTATCATAAAAACTACTCTACCTACAGTATCTTAAAAACTACCCTACCCTACAGTATCATAACAACTACTCTACCCTACAGTATCATAACAACTACTCTACCTACAGTATCATAACAAGTACTCTATCATACAGTATCATAAAAACTACTCTACCCTACAGTATCATAACAACTACTCTACCTACAGTATCATAACAAGTACTCTATCATACAGTATCATAAAAACTACTCTACCCTACAGTATCATAACAGCTACTCTACCATACAGTATCTTAACAACTACTCTACCTATAGTCTCTTAACAACTACTCTACCCTACAGTATCATAACAAGTACTCTACGCTACAGTATCATAACAACTTCTCTACCTACAGTATCATAACAAGTACTCTATCCTACAGTATCATAACAACTACTCTACCCTACAGTATCATAACAACTACTCTACCTACAGTATCAAAACAACTACTCTACCCTATAGTATCATAACAACTACTAAAAACCTACAGTATCATAACAACTACTCTACCTACAGTATCTTAACAACTACTCTACCCTACAGTATCATAACAACTACTCTACCCTACAGTATCATAACAACTACTCTACCTACAGTATCATAACAACTACTCTACCCTACAGTATCATAACAACTACTCTACCCTACAGTATCATAACAACTACTCTACCTACAGTATCTTAACCACTACTCTACCCTACAGTATCATAACAACTACTCTACCTAAACTATCTTAACAAATTCTCTACCCTACAGTATCATAACAATTACTCTACCCTACAGTATCATAACAACTACTCTACCCTATAGTATCATAACAACTACTAAAACCCTACAGTATCATAAAAACTACTCTACCTACAGTATCTTAAAAACTACCCTACCCTTCAGTATCATAACAACTACTCTACCCTACAGTATCATAACAACTACTCTACCTACAGTATCATAACAAGTACTCTATCATACAGTATCATAAAAACTACTCTACCCTACAGTATCATAACAACTACTCTACCTACAGTATCATAACAAGTACTCTATCATACAGTATCATAAAAACTACTCTACCCTACAGTATCATAACAGCTACTCTACCATACAGTATCTTAACAACTACTCTACCTATAGTCTCTTAACAACTACTCTACCCTACAGTATCATAACAAGTACTCTACGCTACAGTATCATAACAACTTCTCTACCTACAGTATCATAACAAGTACTCTATCCTACAGTATCATAACAACTACTCTACCCTACAGTATCATAACAACTACTCTACCTACAGTATCAAAACAACTACTCTACCCTATAGTATCATAACAACTACTAAAAACCTACAGTATCATAACAACTACTCTACCTACAGTATCTTAACAACTACTCTACCCTACAGTATCATAACAACTACTCTACCCTACAGTATCATAACAACTACTCTACCTACAGTATCATAACAACTACTCTACCCTACAGTATCATAACAACTACTCTACCCTACAGTATCATAACAACTACTCTACCTACAGTATCTTAACCACTACTCTACCCTACAGTATCATAACAACTACTCTACCTAAACTATCTTAACAAATTCTCTACCCTACAGTATCATAACAATTACTCTACCCTACAGTATCATAACAACTACTCTACCCTACTTTATCATAACAACTACTCTAACCCTACAGTATCATAACAACTACTCTACCCTAGAGTATCATAACAACTACTCTACCCTACAGTATCATAACAACTTCTCTACCTAGAGTATCATAACAACTACTCTACCGTACAGTATCATAACAACTACTCTAACCGACAGTATCATAACAACTACTCTACCTACAGTATCATAACAACTACTCTACCCTACAGTATCATAACAACTACTCAACCCTACAGTATCATAAAAACGATTCTACCTACAGTATCTTAATAACTACTCTACCCTACAGTATCATAACATCTACTCTACCTACAGTATCTTACCAACTACTCTACCTACAGTATCTTAACAACTACTCTACCCTACAGTATCATAACAACACTCTACCCTACAGTATCATAACAACTACTCTACCCTACTGTATCAAAAAAACTACTCTACCCTAGAGTATCATAACAACTACTCTACCTACAGTATCTTAACAACTACTCTACCTACAGTATCTTAAAAACTACTCTACCCTACAGTATCATAACAACTACTCTACCTACAGTATCTTAACAACTACTCTACCCTACAGTATCATAACAACTACTCTACCTACAGTATCATAACAAGTACTCTATCCTACAGTATCATAACAACTACTCTACCCTACAGTATCATAACAACTACTCTACCTACAGTATCATAACAACTACTCTACCCTACAGTATCATAACAACTACTAAAACGCTACAGTATCATAACAACTACTCTACCTACAGTATCTTAACAACTACTCTACCCTACAGTATCATAACAACTACTCTACCCTATAGTATCATAACAACTACTAAAACCCTACAGTATCATAAAAACTACTCTACCTACAGTATCTTAACAACTACCCTACCCTACAGTATCATAACAACTACTCTACCCTACAGTATCATAACAACTACTCTACCTACAGTATCATAACAAGTACTCTATCATACAGTATCATAAAAACTACTCTACCCTACAGTATCATAACAACTACTCTACCCTAGAGTATCATAACAACTACTCTACCCTACAGTATCATAACAACTACTCTACACTACAGCATCATAACAACTACTCTACCTAAACTATAATAACAACTACTCTACCCTACAGTATCATAACACTACTCTACCCTACAGTATCATAACAACTTCTCTACCTAGAGTATCATAACAACTACTCTACCTAGAGTATCATAACAACTACTCTACCCTACAGTATCATAACAACTACTCTACCCTACAGTATCATAACAACACTCTACACTACAGTATCATAACAGCTACTCTACCATACAGTATCTTAACAACTACTCTACCTACAGTCTCTTCACAACTACTCTACCCTACAGTATCATAACAAGTACTCTACGCTACAGTATCATAACAACTTCTCTACCTACAGTATCATAACAAGTACTCTATCCTACAGTATCATAACAACTACTCTACCCTACAGTATCATAACAACTACTCTACCTACACTATCAAAACAACTACTCTACCCTATAGTATCATAACAACTACTAAAACCCTACAGTATCATAACAACTACTCTACCTACAGTATCTTAACAACTACTCTACCCTACAGTATCATAACAACTACTCTACCCTACAGTATCATAACAACTACTATACCTACAGTATCATAACAACTACTCTACCCTACAGTATCATAACAACTACTCCACCCTACAGTATCATAACAACTACTCTACCTACAGTACCTTAACCACTACTCTACCCTACAGTATCATAACAACTACTCTACCTAAACTATCTTAACAAATTCTCTACCCTACAGTATCATAACAACTACTCTACCCTACAGTATCATAACAACTACTCTACCCTACTTTATCATAACAACTACTCTAACCCTACAGTATCATAACAACTACTCTACCCTAGAGTATCATAACAACTACTCTACCCTACAGTATCATAACAACTTCTCTACCTAGAGTATCATAACAACTACTCTACCCTACAGTATCATAACAACTACTCTAACCGACAGTATCATAACAACTACTCTACCTACAGTATCATAACAACTACTCTACCCTACAGTATCATAACAACTACTCAACCCTACAGTATCATAAAAACGATTCTACCTACAGTATCTTAATAACTACTCTACCCTACAGTATCATAACATCTACTCTACCTACAGTATCTTAATAACTACTCTACCTACAGTATCTTAACAACTACTCTACCCTACAGTATCATAACAACACTCTACCCTACAGTATCATAACAACTACTCTACCCTACAGTATCAAAAAAACTACTCTACCCTAGAGTATCATAACAACTATTCTAACTACAGTATCTTAACAACTACTCTACCTACAGTATCTTAACAACTACTCTACCCTACAGTATCATAACAACTACTCTACCTACAGTATCTTACATTTACATTTACATTTTAGTCATTTAGCAGACGCTCTTATCCAGAGCGACTTACAGTTAGTGAATACATATATATATATTTTTTATACTGGCCCCCTGTGGGAATCAAACCCACAACCCTGGCGTTGCAAACGCCATGCTCTATCAACTGAGCTACATCCCTGCCGGCCATTCCCTCCCCTACCCTGGACGACGCTGGGCCAATTGTGCGCCGCCCATGAGTCTCCCGGTCGCGGCCGGCTGCGACAGAGCCTGGATTCGAACCAGGATCTCTAGTGGCACAGTTAGCACTGCGATGCAGTGCCTTAGACCACTGCGCCACTCTACCTACAGTATCTTAACAACTACTCTACCCTACAGTATCATAACAACTACTATACCCTACAGTATCATAACAACTACTCTACCCTACAGTATCATAACAACTACTCTACCCTACAGTATCATAACAACTACTCTACCCTACAGTATCATAACAACTACTCTACCCTACAGTATCATAAAAACTATTCTACCTACAGTATCTTAATAACTACTCTACCCTACAGTATCATAACAACTACTAAAACCCTACAGTATCATAACAACTACTCTACCTACAGTCTCTTAACAACTACAATACCCTACAGTATCATAACAAGTACTCTACGCTACAGTATCATAACAACTACTCTACCTACAGTATCATAACAAGTACTCTATCCTACAGTATCATAAAAACTACTCTACCCTTCAGTATCATAACAACTACTCTACCTACAGTATCATAACAACTACTCTACCCTATAGTATCATAACAACTACTAAAACCCAACAGTATCATAAAAACTACTCTACCTACAGTATCTTAACAACTACCCTACCCTACAGTATCATAACAACTACTCTACCCTACAGTATCATAACAACTACTCTACCTACAGTATCATAACAAGTACTCTATCATACAGTATCATAAAAACTACTCTACCCTACAGTATCATAACAACTACTCTACCCTAGAGTATCATAACAACTACTCTACCCTACAGTATCATAACAACTACTCTACACTACAGCATCATAACAACTACTCTACATAAACTATAATAACAACTACTCTACCCTACAGTATCATAACAACTACTCTACCCTACAGTATCATAACAACTTCTCTACCTAGAGTATCATAACAACTACTCTACCTAGAGTATCATAACAACTACTCTACCCTACAGTATCATAACAACTACTCTAACCGACAATATCATAACAACTACTCTACCTACAGTATCATAACAACTACTCAACCCTACAGTATCATGAAAACTATTCTACCTACAGTATATTAATAACTACTCTACCCTACAGTATCATAACAACTACTCTACCCTAGAGTATCATAACAACTACTCTACCCTACAGTATCATAACATCTACTCTACCTACAGTATCTTACCAACTACTCTACCTACAGTATCTTAACAACGACTCTACCCTACAGTATCATAACAACACTCTACACTACAGTATCATAACAGCTACTCTACCATACAGTATCTTAACAACTACTCTACCTACAGTCTCTTAACAACTACTCTACCCTACAGTATCATAACAAGTACTCTACGCTACAGTATCATAACAACTTCTCTACCTACAGTATCATAACAACTACTCTACCCTACAGTATCATAACAACTACTCTACCTACAGTATCAAAACAACTACTCTACCCTATAGTATCATAACAACTACTAAAACCCTACAGTATCATAACAACTACTCTACCTACAGTATCTTAACAACTACTCTACCCTACAGTATCATAACAACTACTCTACCCTACAGTATCATAACAACTACTCTACCTACAGTATCATAACAACTACTCTACCCTACAGTATCATAACAACTACTCTACCCTACAGTATCATAACAACTACTCTACCTACAGTATCTTAACCACTACTCTACCCTACAGTATCATAACAACTACTCTACCTAAACTATCTTAACAAATTCTCTACCCTACAGTATCATAACAACTACTCTACCCTACAGTATCATAACAACTACTCTACCCTACTTTATCATAACAACTACTCTAACCCTACAGTATCATAACAACTACTCTACCCTAGAGTATCATAACAACTACTCTACCCTACAGTATCATAACAACTTCTCTACCTAGAGTATCATAACAACTACTCTACCCTACAGTATCATAACAACTACTCTAACCGACAGTATCATAACAACTACTCTACCTACAGTATCATAACAACTACTCTACCCTACAGTATCATAACAACTACTCTACCTACAGTATCTTACCAACTACTATACCTACAGTATCATAACAACTACTCTACCCTACAGTATCATAACAACACTCTACCCTACAGTATCATAACAACTACTCTACCCTACAGTATCAAAAAAACTACTCTACCCTAGAGTATCATAACAACTACTCTACCTACAGTATCTTAACAACTACTCTGCCTACAGTATCTTAACAACTACTCTACCCTACAGTATCATAACAACTACTCTACCTACAGTATCTTAACAACTACTCTACCCTACAGTATCATAACAACTACTCTACCTACAGTATCATAACAAGTACTCTATCCTACAGTATCATAACAACTACTCTACCCTACAGTATCATAACAACTACTCTACCCTACTTTATCATAACAACTTCTCTACCTAGAGTATCATAACAACTACTCTACCCTACAGTATCATAACAACTACTCTAACTGACAGTATCATAACAACTACTCTACCTACAGTATCATAACAACTACTCTACCCTACAGTATCATAACAACTACTCAACCCTACAGTATCATAAAAACGATTCTACCTACAGTATCTTAATAACTACTCTACCCTACAGTATCATAACATCTACTCTACCTACAGTATCTTACCAACTACTCTACCTACAGTATCTTAACAACTACTCTACCCTACAGTATCATAACAACACTCTACCCTACAGTATCATAACAACTACTCTACCCTACAGTATCAAAAAAACTACTCTACCCTAGAGTATCATAACAACTACTCTACCTACAGTATCTTAACAACTACTCTACCTACAGTGTCTTAACAACTACTCTACCCTACAGTATCATAACAACTACTCTACCTACAGTATCTTAACAACTACTCTACCCTACAGTATCAAAACAACTACTCTACACTACAGCATCATAACAACTACTCTACCTAAACTATAATAACAACTACTCTACCCTACAGTATCATAACAACTACTCTACCCTACAGTATCATAACAACTTCTCTACCTAGAGTATCATAACAACTACTCTACCTAGAGTATCATAACAACTACTCTACCCTACAGTATCATAACAACACTCTACCCTACAGTATCATGAAAACTATTCTACCTACAGTATCTTAATAACTACTCTACCCTACAGTATCATAACAACTACTCTACCCTAGAGTATCATAACAACTACTCTAACCTACAGTATCATAACATCTACTCTACCTACAGTATCTTACCATCTACTCTACCTACAGTATTTTAACAACTACTCTACCCTACAGTATCATAACAACACTCTACACTACAGTATCATAACAGCTACTCTACCATACAGTATCTTAACAACTACTCTACCTACAGTCTCTTCACAACTACTCTACCTAGAGTATCATAACAACTACTCTACCCTACAGTATCATAACAACTATTCTACCTACAGTATATTAATAACTACTCTACCCTACAGTATCATAACAACTACTCTACCCTAGAGTATCATAACAACTACTCTACCCTACAGTATCATAACATCTACTCTACCTACAGTATCTTACCAACTACTCTACCTACAGTATCTTAACAACTACTCTACCCTACAGTATCATAACAACACTCTACACTACAGTATCATAACAGCTACTCTACCATACAGTATCTTAACAACTACTCTACCTACAGTCTCTTAACAACTACTCTACCCTACAGTATCATAACAAGTACTCTACGCTACAGTATCATAACAACTTCTCTACCTACAGTATCATAACAACTACTCTACCCTACAGTATCATAACAACTACTCTACCTACAGTATCAAAACAACTACTCTACCCTATAGTATCATAACAACTACTAAAACCCTACAGTATCATAACAACTACTCTACCTACAGTATCTTAACAACTACTCTACCCTACAGTATCATAACAACTACTCTACCCTACAGTATCATAACAACTACTCTACCTACAGTATCATAACAACTACTCTACACTACAGTATCATAACAACTACTCTACCCTACAGTATCATAACAACTACTCTACCTACAGTATCTTAACCACTACTCTACCCTACAGTATCATAACAACTACTCTACCTAAACTATCTTAACAAATTCTCTACCCTACAGTATCATAACAACTACTCTACCCTACAGTATCATAACAACTACTCTACCCTACTTTATCATAACAACTACTCTAACCCTACAGTATCATAACAACTACTCTACCCTAGAGTATCATAACAACTACTCTACCCTACAGTATCATAACAACTTCTCTACCTAGAGTATCATAACAACTACTCTACCCTACAGTATCATAACAACTACTCTAACCGACAGTATCATAACAACTACTCTACCTACAGTATCATAACAACTACTCTACCCTACAGTATCATAACAACTACTCTACCTACAGTATCTTACCAACTACTATACCTACAGTATCTTAACAACTACTCTACCCTACAGTATCATAACAACACTCTACCCTACAGTATCATAACAACTACTCTACCCTACAGTATCAAAAAAACTACTCTACCCTAGAGTATCATAACAACTACTCTACCTACAGTATCTTAACAACTACTCTGCCTACAGTATCTTAACAACTACTCTACCCTACAGTATCATAACAACTACTCTACCTACAGTATCTTAACAACTACTCTACCCTACAGTATCATAACAACTACTCTACCTACAGTATCATAACAAATACTCTATCCTACAGTATCATAACAACTACTCTACCCTACAGTATCATAACAACTACTCTACCCTACTTTATCATAACAACTACTCTAACCCTACAGTATCATAACAACTACTCTACCCTAGAGTATCATAACAACTACTCTACCCTACAGTATCATAACAACTTCTCTACCTAGAGTATCATAACAACTACTCTACCCTACAGTATCATAACAACTACTCTAACTGACAGTATCATAACAACTACTCTACCTACAGTATCATAACAACTACTCTACCCTACAGTATCATAACAACTACTCAACACTACAGTATCATAAAAACGATTCTACCTACAGTCTCTTAATAACTACTCTACCCTACAGTATTATAACATCTACTCTACCTACAGTATCTTACCAACTACTCTACCTACAGTATCTTAACAACTACTCTACCCTACAGTATCATAACAACACTCTACCCTACAGTATCATAACAACTACTCTACCCTACTGTATCAAAAAAACTACTCTACCCTAGAGTATCATAACAACTACTCTACCTACAGTATCTTAACAACTACTCTACCTACAGTATCTTAACAACTACTCTACCCTACAGTATCATAACAACTACTCTACCTACAGTATCTTAACAACTACTCTACCCTACAGTATCATAACAACTACTCTACCTACAGTATCATAACAAGTACTCTATCCTACAGTATCATAACAACTACTCTACCCTACAGTATCATAACAACTACTCTACCTACAGTATCATAACAACTACTCTACCCTACAGTATCATAACAACTACTAAAACGCTACAGTATCATAACAATTACTCTACCTACAGTATCTTAACAACTACTCTACCCTACAGTATCATAACAACTACTCTACCCTATAGTATCATAACAACTACTAAAACCCTACAGTATCATAAAAACTACTCTACCTACAGTATCTTAACAACTACCCTACCCTACAGTATCATAACAACTACTCTACCCTACAGTATCATAACAACTACTCTACCTACAGTATCATAACAAGTACTCTATCATACAGTATCATAAAAACTACTCTACCCTACAGTATCATAACAACTACTCTACCCTAGAGTATCATAACAACTACTCTACCCTACAGTATCATAACAACTACTCTACACTACAGCATCATAACAACTACTCTACCTAAACTATAATAACAACTACTCTACCCTACAGTATCATAACACTACTCTACCCTACAGTATCATAACAACTTCTCTACCTAGAGTATCATAACAACTACTCTACCTAGAGTATCATAACAACTACTCTACCCTACAGTATCATAACAACTACTCTACCCTACAGTATCATAACAACACTCTACACTACAGTATCATAACAGCTACTCTACCATACAGTATCTTAACAACTACTCTACCTACAGTCTCTTCACAACTACTCTACCCTACAGTATCATAACAACTTCTCTACCTACAGTATCATAACAAGTACTCTATCCTACAGTATCATAACAACTACTCTACCCTACAGTATCATAACAACTACTCTACCTACACTATCAAAACAACTACTCTACCCTATAGTATCATAACAACTACTAAAACCCTACAGTATCATAACAACTACTCTACCTACAGTATCATAACAAGTACTCTATCCTACAGTATCATAACAACTACTCTACCCTACAGTATCATAACAACTACTCTACCCTACAGTATCATAACAACTACTCTACCTACAGTATCATAACAACTACTCTACCCTACAGTATCATAACAACTACTCCACCCTACAGTATCATAGCAACTACTCTACCTACAGTACCTTAACCACTACTCTACCCTACAGTATCATAACAACTACTCTACCTAAACTATCTTAACAAATTCTCTACCCTACAGTATCATAACAACTACTCTACCCTACAGTATCATAACAACTACTCTACCCTACTTTATCATAACAACCACTCTAACCCTACAGTATCATAACAACTACTCTACCCTAGAGTATCATAACAACTACTCTACCCTACAGTATCATAACAACTTCTCTACCTAGAGTATCATAACAACTACTCTACCCTACAGTATCATAACAACTACTCTAACCGACAGTATCATAACAACTACTCTACCTACAGTATCATAACAACTACTCTACCCTACAGTATCATAACAACTACTCAACCCTACAGTATCATAAAAACGATTCTACCTACAGTATCTTAATAACTACTCTACCCTACAGTATCATAACATCTACTCTACCTACAGTATCTTAATAACTACTCTACCTACAGTATCTTAACAACTACTCTACCCTACAGTATCATAACAACACTCTACCCTACAGTATCATAACAACTACTCTACCCTACAGTATCAAAAAAACTACTCTACCCTAGAGTATCATAACAACTATTCTAACTACAGTATCTTAACAACTACTCTACCTACAGTATCTTAACAACTACTCTACCCTACAGTATCATAACAACTACTCTACCTACAGTATCTTACATTTACATTTACATTTTAGTCATTTAGCAGACGCTCTTATCCAGAGCGACTTACAGTTAGTGAATACATATATATATTTTTTTTATACTGGCCCCCTGTGGGAATCAAACCCACAACCCTGGCGTTGCAAACGCCATGCTCTATCAACTGAGCTACATCCCTGCCGGCCATTCCCTCCCCTACCCTGGACGACGCTGGAACAATTGTGCGCCGCCCATGAGTCTCCCGGTCGCGGCCGGCTGCGACAGAGCCTGGATTCGAACCAGGATCTCTAGTGGCACAGTTAGCACTGCGATGCAGTGCCTTAGACCACTGCGCCACTCTACCTACAGTATCTTAACAACTACTCTACCCTACAGTATCATAACAACTACTATACCCTACAGTATCATAACAACTACTCTACCCTACAGTATCATAACAACTACTCTACCCTACAGTATCATAACAACTACTCTACCCTACAGTATCATAACAACTACTCTACCCTACAGTATCATAAAAACTATTCTACCTACAGTATCTTAATAACTACTCTACCCTACAGTATCATAACAACTACTAAAACCCTACAGTATCATAACAACTACTCTACCTACAGTCTCTTAACAACTACAATACCCTACAGTATCATAACAAGTACTCTACGCTACAGTATCATAACAACTACTCTACCTACAGTATCATAACAAGTACTCTATCCTACAGTATCATAAAAACTACTCTACCCTTCAGTATCATAACAACTACTCTACCTACAGTATCATAACAACTACTCTACCCTATAGTATCATAACAACTACTAAAACCCAACAGTATCATAAAAACTACTCTACCTACAGTATCTTAACAACTACCCTACCCTACAGTATCATAACAACTACTCTACCCTACAGTATCATAACAACTACTCTACCTACAGTATCATAACAAGTACTCTATCATACAGTATCATAAAAACTACTCTACCCTACAGTATCATAACAACTACTCTACCCTAGAGTATCATAACAACTACTCTACCCTACAGTATCATAACAACTACTCTACACTACAGCATCATAACAACTACTCTACCTAAACTATAATAACAACTACTCTACCCTACAGTATCATAACAACTACTCTACCCTACAGTATCATAACAACTTCTCTACCTAGAGTATCATAACAACTACTCTACCTAGAGTATCATAACAACTACTCTACCCTACAGTATCATAACAACTACTCTAACCGACAATATCATAACAACTACTCTACCTACAGTATCATAACAACTACTCAACCCTACAGTATCATGAAAACTATTCTACCTACAGTATATTAATAACTACTCTACCCTACAGTATCATAACAACTACTCTACCCTAGAGTATCATAACAACTACTCTACCCTACAGTATCATAACATCTACTCTACCTACAGTATCTTACCAACTACTCTACCTACATTATCTTAACAACTACTCTACCCTACAGTATCATAACAACACTCTACACTACAGTATCATAACAGCTACTCTACCATACAGTATCTTAACAACTACTCTACCTACAGTCTCTTAACAACTACTCTACCCTACAGTATCATAACAAGTACTCTACGCTACAGTATCATAACAACTTCTCTACCTACAGTATCATAACAACTACTCTACCCTACAGTATCATAACAACTACTCTACCTACAGTATCAAAACAACTACTCTACCCTATAGTATCATAACAACTACTAAAACCCTACAGTATCATAACAACTACTCTACCTACAGTATCTTAACAACTACTCTACCCTACAGTATCATAACAACTACTCTACCCTACAGTATCATAACAACTACTCTACCTACAGTATCATAACAACTACTCTACCCTACAGTATCATAACAACTACTCTACCCTACAGTATCATAACAACTACTCTACCTACAGTATCTTAACCACTACTCTACCCTACAGTATCATAACAACTACTCTACCTAAACTATCTTAACAAATTCTCTACCCTACAGTATCATAACAACTACTCTACCCTACAGTATCATAACAACTACTCTACCCTACTTTATCATAACAACTACTCTAACCCTACAGTATCATAACAACTACTCTACCCTAGAGTATCATAACAACTACTCTACCCTACAGTATCATAACAACTTCTCTACCTAGAGTATCATAACAACTACTCTACCCTACAGTATCATAACAACTACTCTAACCGACAGTATCATAACAACTACTCTACCTACAGTATCATAACAACTACTCTACCCTACAGTATCATAACAACTACTCTACCTACAGTATCTTACCAACTACTATACCTACAGTATCTTAACAACTACTCTACCCTACAGTATCATAACAACACTCTACCCTACAGTATCATAACTACTCTACCCTACAGTATCAAAAAAACTACTCTACCCTAGAGTATCATAACAACTACTCTACCTACAGTATCTTAACAACTACTCTGCCTACAGTATCTTAACAACTACTCTACCCTACAGTATCATAACAACTACTCTACCTACAGTATCTTAACAACTACTCTACCCTACAGTATCATAACAACTACTCTACCTACAGTATCATAACAAGTACTCTATCCTACAGTATCATAACAACTACTCTACCCTACAGTATCATAACAACTACTCTACCCTACTTTATCATAACAACTACTCTAACCCTACAGTATCATAACAACTACTCTACCCTAGAGTATCATAACAACTACTCTACCCTACAGTATCATAACAACTTCTCTACCTAGAGTATCATAACAACTACTCTACCCTACAGTATCATAACAACTACTCTAACTGACAGTATCATAACAACTACTCTACCTACAGTATCATAACAACTACTCTACCCTACAGTATCATAACAACTACTCAACCCTACAGTATCATAAAAACGATTCTACCTACAGTATCTTAATAACTACTCTACCCTACAGTATCATAACATCTACTCTACCTACAGTATCTTACCAACTACTCTACCTACAGTATCTTAACAACTACTCTACCCTACAGTATCATAACAACACTCTACCCTACAGTATCATAACAACTACTCTACCCTACAGTATCAAAAAAACTACTCTACCCTAGAGTATCATAACAACTACTCTACCTACAGTATCTTAACAACTACTCTACCTACAGTGTCTTAACAACTACTCTACCCTACAGTATCATAACAACTACTCTACCTACAGTATCTTAACAACTACTCTACCCTACAGTATCATAACAACTACTCTACACTACAGCATCATAACAACTACTCTACCTAAACTATAATAACAACTACTCTACCCTGCAGTATCATAACAACTACTCTACCCTACAGTATCATAACAACTTCTCTACCTAGAGTATCATAACAACTACACTACCTAGAGTATCATAACAACTACTCTACCCTACAGTATCATAACAACACTCTACCCTACAGTATCATGAAAACTATTCTACCTACAGTATCTTAATAACTACTCTACCCTACAGTATCATAACAACTACTCTACCCTAGAGTATCATAACAACTACTCTAACCTACAGTATCATAACATCTACTCTACCTACAGTATCTTACCATCTACTCTACCTACAGTATTTTAACAACTACTCTACCCTACAGTATCATAACAACACTCTACACTACAGTATCATAACAGCTACTCTACCATACAGTATCTTAACAACTACTCTACCTACAGTCTCTTCACAACTACTCTACCCTACAGTATCATAACAAGTACTCTACGCTACAGTATCATAACAACTTCTCTACCTACAGTATCATAACAAGTACTATATCCTACAGTATCATAACAACTACTCTACCCTACAGTATCATAACAACTACTCTACCTACAGTATCAAAACAACTACTCTACCCTATAGTATCATAACAACTACTAAAACCCTACAGTATCATAACAACTACTCTACCTACAGTATCTTAACAACTACTCTACCCTACAGTATCATAACAACTACTCTACCCAACAGTATCATAAAAACTACTCTACCTACAGTATCATAACAACTACTCTACCCTACTTTATCATAACAACTACTCTAACCCTACAGTATCATAACAACTACTCTACCCTAGAGTATCATAACAACTACTCTACCCTACAGTATCAAAACAACTTCTCTACCTAGAGTATCATAACAACTACTCTACCCTACAGTATCATAACAACTACTCTAACCGACAGTATCATAACAACTACTCTACCTACAGTATCATAACAACTACTCTACCCTAGAGTATCATAACAACTACTCAACACTACAGTATCATAAAAACGATTCTACCTACAGTATCTTAATAACTACTCTACCCTACAGTATCATAACATCTACTCTACCTACAGTATCTTACAACTACTCTACCTACAGTATATTAACAACTACTCTACCCTACAGTATCATAACAACACTCTACCCTACAGTATCATAACAACTACTCTACACTACAGTATCAAAACAACTACTCTACCCTAGAGTATCATAACAACTATTCTACCTACAGTATCTTAACAACTACTCGACCTACAGTATCTTAACAACTACTCTACCCTACAGTATCATAACAACTACTCTACCTACAGTATCTTAACAACTACTCTACCCTACAGTATCATAACAACTACTATACCCTACAGTATCATAACAACTACTCTACCCTACAGTATCATAACAACTACTCTACCCTAGAGTATCATAACAACTACTCTACCCTACAGTATCATAACAACTACTCTACCCTACAGTATCATAAAAACTATTCTACCTACAGTATCTTAATAACTACTCTACCCTACAGTATCATAACAACTACTAAAACCCTACAGTATCATAACAACTACTCTACCTACAGTCTCTTAACAACTACTCTACCCTACAGTATCATAACAAGTACTCTACGCTACAGTATCATAACAACTACTCTACCTACAGTATCATAACAAGTACTCTATCCTACAGTATCATAACAACTACTCTACCCTTCAGTATCATAACAACTACTCTACCTACAGTATCATAACAACTACTCTACCCTATAGTATCATAACAACTACTAAAACCCTACAGTATCATAAAAACTACTCTACCTACAGTATCTTAACAACTACCCTACCCTACAGTATCATAACAACTACTCTACCCTACAGTATCATAACAACTACTCTACCTACAGTATCATAACAAGTACTCTATCATACAGTATCATAAAAACTACTCTACCCTACAGTATCATAACAACTACTCTACCTACAGTATCATAACAAGTACTCTATCATACAGTATCATAAAAACTACTCTACCCTACAGTATCATAACAGCTACTCTACCATACAGTATCTTAACAACTACTCTACCTATAGTCTCTTAACAACTACTCTACCCTACAGTATCATAACAAGTACTCTACGCTACAGTATCATAACAACTTCTCTACCTACAGTATCATAACAAGTACTCTATCCTACAGTATCATAACAACTACTCTACCCTACAGTATCATAACAACTACTCTACCTACAGTATCAAAACAACTACTCTACCCTATAGTATCATAACAACTACTAAAACCCTACAGTATCATAACAACTACTCTACCTACAGTATCTTAACAACTACTCTACCCTACAGTATCATAACAACTACTCTACCCTATAGTATCATAACAACTACTCTACCTACAGTATCATAACAACTACTCTACCCTACAGTATCATAACAACTACTCTACCCTACAGTATCATAACATCTACTCTACCTACAGTATCTTACAACTACTCTACCTACAGTATATTAACAACTACTCTACCCTACAGTATCATAACAACACTCTACCCTACAGTATCATAACAACTACTCTACACTACAGTATCAAAACAACTACTCTACCCTAGAGTATCATAACAACTATTCTACCTACAGTATCTTAACAACTACTCGACCTACAGTATCTTAACAACTACTCTACCCTACAGTATCATAACAACTACTCTACCTACAGTATCTTAACAACTACTCTACCCTACATTATCATAACAACTACTATACCCTACAGTATCATAACAACTACTCTACCCTACAGTATCATAACAACTACTCTACCCTAGAGTATCATAACAACTACTCTACCCTACAGTATCATAACAACTACTAAAACCCTACAGTATCATAACAACTACTCTACCTACAGTCTCTTAACAACTACTCTACCCTACAGTATCATAACAAGTACTCTACGCTACAGTATCATAACAACTACTCTACCTACAGTATCATAACAAGTACTCTATCCTACAGTATCATAACAACTACTCTACCCTTCAGTATCATAACAACTACTCTACCTACAGTATCATAACAACTACTCTACCCTATAGTATCATAACAACTACTAAAACCCTACAGTATCATAAAAACTACTCTACCTACAGTATCTTAACAACTACCCTACCCTACAGTATCATAACAACTACTCTACCCTACAGTATCATAACAACTACTCTACCTACAGTATCATAACAAGTACTCTATCATACAGTATCATAAAAACTACTCTACCCTACAGTATCATAACAACTACTCTACCTACAGTATCATAACAAGTACTCTATCATACAGTATCATAAAAACTACTCTACCCTACAGTATCATAACAGCTACTCTACCATACAGTATCTTAACAACTACTCTACCTATAGTCTCTTAACAACTACTCTACCCTACAGTATCATAACAAGTACTCTACGCTACAGTATCATAACAACTTCTCTACCTACAGTATCATAACAAGTACTCTATCCTACAGTATCATAACAACTACTCTACCCTACAGTATCATAACAACTACTCTACCTACAGTATCAAAACAACTACTCTACCCTATAGTATCATAACAACTACTAAAACCCTACAGTATCATAACAACTACTCTACCTACAGTATCTTAACAACTACTCTACCCTACAGTATCATAACAACTACTCTACCCTATAGTATCATAACAACTACTCTACCTACAGTATCATAACAACTACTCTACCCTACAGTATCATAACAACTACTCTACCCTACAGTATCATAACATCTACTCTACCTACAGTATCTTACAACTACTCTACCTACAGTATATTAACAACTACTCTACCCTACAGTATCATAACAACACTCTACCCTACAGTATCATAACAACTACTCTACACTACAGTATCAAAACAACTACTCTACCCTAGAGTATCATAACAACTATTCTACCTACAGTATCTTAACAACTACTCGACCTACAGTATCTTAACAACTACTCTACCCTACAGTATCATAACAACTACTCTACCTACAGTATCTTAACAACTACTCTACCCTACATTATCATAACAACTACTATACCCTACAGTATCATAACAACTACTCTACCCTACAGTATCATAACAACTACTCTACCCTAGAGTATCATAACAACTACTCTACCCTACAGTATCATAACAACTACTAAAACCCTACAGTATCATAACAACTACTCTACCTACAGTCTCTTAACAACTACTCTACCCTACAGTATCATAACAAGTACTCTACGCTACAGTATCATAACAACTACTCTACCTACAGTATCATAACAAGTACTCTATCCTACAGTATCATAACAACTACTCTACCCTTCAGTATCATAACAACTACTCTACCTACAGTATCATAACAACTACTCTACCCTATAGTATCATAACAACTACTAAAACCCTACAGTATCATAAAAACTACTCTACCTACAGTATCTTAACAACTACCCTACCCTACAGTATCATAACAACTACTCTACCCTACAGTATCATAACAACTACTCTACCTACAGTATCATAACAAGTACTCTATCATACAGTATCATAAAAACTACTCTACCCTACAGTATCATAACAACTACTCTACCTACAGTATCATAACAAGTACTCTATCATACAGTATCATAAAAACTACTCTACCCTACAGTATCATAACAGCTACTCTACCATACAGTATCTTAACAACTACTCTACCTATAGTCTCTTAACAACTACTCTACCCTACAGTATCATAACAAGTACTCTACGCTACAGTATCATAACAACTTCTCTACCTACAGTATCATAACAAGTACTCTATCCTACAGTATCATAACAACTACTCTACCCTACAGTATCATAACAACTACTCTACCTACAGTATCAAAACAACTACTCTACCCTATAGTATCATAACAACTACTAAAACCCTACAGTATCATAACAACTACTCTACCTACAGTATCTTAACAACTACTCTACCCTACAGTATCATAACAACTACTCTACCCTATAGTATCATAACAACTACTCTACCTACAGTATCATAACAACTACTCTACCCTACAGTATCATAACAACTACTCTACCCTACAGTATCATAACATCTACTCTACCTACAGTATCTTACAACTACTCTACCTACAGTATATTAACAACTACTCTACCCTACAGTATCATAACAACACTCTACCCTACAGTATCATAACAACTACTCTACACTACAGTATCAAAACAACTACTCTACCCTAGAGTATCATAACAACTATTCTACCTACAGTATCTTAACAACTACTCGACCTACAGTATCTTAACAACTACTCTACCCTACAGTATCATAACAACTACTCTACCTACAGTATCTTAACAACTACTCTACCCTACATTATCATAACAACTACTATACCCTACAGTATCATAACAACTACTCTACCCTACAGTATCATAACAACTACTCTACCCTAGAGTATCATAACAACTACTCTACCCTACAGTATCATAACAACTACTCTACCCTACAGTATCATAAAAACTATTCTACCTACAGTATCTTAATAACTACTCTACCCTACAGTATCATAACAACTACTAAAACCCTACAGTATCATAACAACTACTCTACCTACAGTCTCTTAACAACTACTCTACCCTACAGTATCATAACAAGTACTCTACGCTACAGTATCATAACAACTACTCTACCTACAGTATCATAACAAGTACTATATCCTACAGTATCATAACAACTACTCTACCCTTCAGTATCATAACAACTACTCTACCTACAGTATCATAACAACTACTCTACCCTATAGTATCATAACAACTACTAAAACCCTACAGTATCATAAAAACTACTCTACCTACAGTATCTTAACAACTACCCTACCCTACAGTATCATAACAACTACTCTACCCTACAGTATCATAACAACTACTCTACCTACAGTATCATAACAAGTACTCTATCATACAGTATCATAAAAACTACTCTACCCTACAGTATCATAACAACTACTCTACCTACAGTATCATAACAAGTACTCTATCATACAGTATCATAAAAACTACTCTACCCTACAGTATCATAACAGCTACTCTACCATACAGTATCTTAACAACTACTCTACCTATAGTCTCTTAACAACTACTCTACCCTACAGTATCATAACAACTACTCTACCTACAGTATCTTAACAACTACTCTACCCTACATTATCATAACAACTACTATACCCTACAGTATCATAACAACTACTCTACCCTACAGTATCATAACAACTACTCTACCCTAGAGTATCATAACAACTACTCTACCCTACAGTATCATAACAACTACTCTACCCTACAGTATCATAAAAACTATTCTACCTACAGTATCTTAATAACTACTCTACCCTACAGTATCATAACAACTACTAAAACCCTACAGTATCATAACAACTACTCTACCTACAGTCTCTTAACAACTACTCTACCCTACAGTATCATAACAAGTACTCTACGCTACAGTATCATAACAACTACTCTACCTACAGTATCATAACAAGTACTCTATCCTACAGTATCATAACAACTACTCTACCCTTCAGTATCATAACAACTACTCTACCTACAGTATCATAACAACTACTCTACCCTATAGTATCATAACAACTACTAAAACCCTACAGTATCATAAAAACTACTCTACCTACAGTATCTTAACAACTACCCTACCCTACAGTATCATAACAACTACTCTACCCTACAGTATCATAACAACTACTCTACCTACAGTATCATAACAAGTACTCTATCATACAGTATCATAAAAACTACTCTACCCTACAGTATCATAACAACTACTCTACCTACAGTATCATAACAAGTACTCTATCATACAGTATCATAAAAACTACTCTACCCTACAGTATCATAACAGCTACTCTACCATACAGTATCTTAACAACTACTCTACCTATAGTCTCTTAACAACTACTCTACCCTACAGTATCATAACAAGTACTCTACTCTACAGTATCATAACAACTTCTCTACCTACAGTATCATAACAAGTACTCTATCCTACAGTATCATAACAACTACTCTACCCTACAGTATCATAACAACTACTCTACCTACAGTATCATAACAACTACTCTACACTACAGTATCATAACAACTACTCTACCCTACAGTATCATAACAACTACTCTACCTACAGTATCTTAACCACTACTCTACCCTACAGTATCATAACAACTACTCTACCTAAACTATCTTAACAAATTCTCTACCCTACAGTATCATAACAACTACTCTACCCTACAGTATCATAACAACTACTCTACCCTACTTTATCATAACAACTACTCTAACCCTACAGTATCATAACAACTACTCTACCCTAGAGTATCATAACAACTACTCTACCCTACAGTATCATAACAACTTCTCTACCTAGAGTATCATAACAACTACTCTACCCTACAGTATCATAACAACTACTCTAACCGACAGTATCATAACAACTACTCTACCTACAGTATCATAACAACTACTCTACCCTACAGTATCATAACAACTACTCTACCTACAGTATCTTACCAACTACTATACCTACAGTATCTTAACAACTACTCTACCCTACAGTATCATAACAACACTCTACCCTACAGTATCATAACAACTACTCTACCCTACAGTATCAAAAAAACTACTCTACCCTAGAGTATCATAACAACTACTCTACCTACAGTATCTTAACAACTACTCTGCCTACAGTATCTTAACAACTACTCTACCCTACAGTATCATAACAACTACTCTACCTACAGTATCTTAACAACTACTCTACCCTACAGTATCATAACAACTACTCTACCTACAGTATCATAACAAGTACTCTATCCTACAGTATCATAACAACTACTCAAACCCTACGGTATCATAACAACTACTCTACCCTACTTTATCATAACAACTACTCTAACCCTACAGTATCATAACAACTACTCTACCCTAGAGTATCATAACAACTACTCTACCCTACAGTATCATAACAACTTCTCTACCTAGAGTATCATAACAACTACTCTACCCTACAGTATCATAACAACTACTCTAACTGACAGTATCATAACAACTACTCTACCTACAGTATCATAACAACTACTCTACCCTACAGTATCATAACAACTACTCAACCCTACAGTATCATAAAAACGATTCTACCTACAGTATCTTAATAACTACTCTACCCTACAGTATCATAACATCTACTCTACCTACAGTATCTTACCAACTACTCTACCTACAGTATCTTAACAACTACTCTACCCTACAGTATCATAACAACACTCTACCCTACAGTATCATAACAACTACTCTACCCTACAGTATCAAAAAAACTACTCTACCCTAGAGTATCATAACAACTACTCTACCTACAGTATCTTAACAACTACTCTACCTACAGTGTCTTAACAACTACTCTACCCTACAGTATCATAACAACTACTCTACCTACAGTATCTTAACAACTACTCTACCCTACAGTATCATAACAACTACTCTACACTACAGCATCATAACAACTACTCTACCTAAACTATAATAACAACTACTCTACCCTGCAGTATCATAACAACTACTCTACCCTACAGTATCATAACAACTTCTCTACCTAGAGTATCATAACAACTACACTACCTAGAGTATCATAACAACTACTCTACCCTACAGTATCATAACAACACTCTACCCTACAGTATCATGAAAACTATTCTACCTACAGTATCTTAATAACTACTCTACCCTACAGTATCATAACAACTACTCTACCCTAGAGTATCATAACAACTACTCTAACCTACAGTATCATAACATCTACTCTACCTACAGTATCTTACCATCTACTCTACCTACAGTATTTTAACAACTACTCTACCCTACAGTATCATAACAACACTCTACACTACAGTATCATAACAGCTACTCTACCATACAGTATCTTAACAACTACTCTACCTACAGTCTCTTCACAACTACTCTACCCTACAGTATCATAACAACTTCTCTACCTACAGTATCATAACAAGTACTATATCCTACAGTATCATAACAACTACTCTACCCTACAGTATCATAACAACTACTCTACCTACAGTATCAAAACAACTACTCTACCCTACAGTATCATAACAACTACTAAAACCCTACAGTATCATAACAACTACTCTACCTAAACTATCTTAACAAATTCTCTACCCTACAGTATCATAACAACTACTCTACCCTAGAGTATCATAACAACTACTCTACCCTACAGTATCAAAACAACTTCTCTACCTAGAGTATCATAACAACTACTCTACCCTACAGTATCATAACAACTACTCTAACCGACAGTATCATAACAACTACTCTACCTACAGTATCATAACAACTACTCTACCCTACAGTATCATAACAACTACTCAACACTACAGTATCATAAAAACGATTCTACCTACAGTATCTTAATAACTACTCTACCCTACAGTATCATAACATCTACTCTACCTACAGTATTTTACAACTACTCTACCTACAGTATATTAACAACTACTCTACCCTACAGTATCATAACAACACTCTACCCTACAGTATCATAACAACTACTCTACACTACAGTATCAAAACAACTACTCTACCCTAGAGTATCATAACAACTATTCTACCTACAGTATCTTAACAACTACTCGACCTACAGTATCTTAACAACTACTCTACCCTACAGTATCATAACAACTACTCTACCTACAGTATCTTAACAACTACTCTACCCTACAGTATCATAACAACTACTATACCCTACAGTATCATAACAACTACTCTACCCTACAGTATCATAACAACTACTCTACCCTAGAGTATCATAACAACTACTCTACCCTACAGTATCATAACAACTACTCTACCCTACAGTATCATAAAAACTATTCTACCTACAGTATCTTAATAACTACTCTACCCTACAGTATCATAACAACTACTAAAACCCTACAGTATCATAACAACTACTCTACCTACAGTCTCTTAACAACTACTCTACCCTACAGTATCATAACAAGTACTCTACGCTACAGTATCATAACAACTACTCTACCTACAGTATCATAACAAGTACTCTATCCTACAGTATCATAGCAACTACTCTACCCTTCAGTATCATAACAACTACTCTACCTACAGTATCATAACAACTACTCTACCCTATAGTATCATAACAACTACTAAAACCCTACAGTATCATAAAAACTACTCTACCTACAGTATCTTAACAACTACCCTACCCTACAGTATCATAACAACTACTCTACCCTACAGTATCATAACAACTACTCTACCTACAGTATCATAACAAGTACTCTATCATACAGTATCATAAAAACTACTCTACCCTACAGTATCATAACAACTACTCTACCTACAGTATCATAACAAGTACTCTATCATACAGTATCATAAAAACTACTCTACCCTACAGTATCATAACAGCTACTCTACCATACAGTATCTTAACAACTACTCTACCTATAGTCTCTTAACAACTACTCTACCCTACAGTATCATAACAAGTACTCTACGCTACAGTATCATAACAACTTCTCTACCTACAGTATCATAACAAGTACTCTATCCTACAGTATCATAACAACTACTCTACCCTACAGTATCATAACAACTACTCTACCTACAGTATCAAAACAACTACTCTACCCTATAGTATCATAACAACTACTAAAACCCTACAGTATCATAACAACTACTCTACCTACAGTATCTTAACAACTACTCTACCCTACAGTATCATAACAACTACTCTACCCTATAGTATCATAACAACTACTCTACCTACAGTATCATAACAACTACTCTACCCTACAGTATCATAACAACTACTCTACCCTACAGTATCATAACATCTACTCTACCTACAGTATCTTACAACTACTCTACCTACAGTATATTAACAACTACTCTACCCTACAGTATCATAACAACACTCTACCCTACAGTATCATAACAACTACTCTACACTACAGTATCAAAACAACTACTCTACCCTAGAGTATCATAACAACTATTCTACCTACAGTATCTTAACAACTACTCGACCTACAGTATCTTAACAACTACTCTACCCTACAGTATCATAACAACTACTCTACCTACAGTATCTTAACAACTACTCTACCCTACATTATCATAACAACTACTATACCCTACAGTATCATAACAACTACTCTACCCTACAGTATCATAACAACTACTCTACCCTAGAGTATCATAACAACTACTCTACCCTACAGTATCATAACAACTACTCTACCCTACAGTATCATAAAAACTATTCTACCTACAGTATCTTAATAACTACTCTACCCTACAGTATCATAACAACTACTAAAACCCTACAGTATCATAACAACTACTCTACCTACAGTCTCTTAACAACTACTCTACCCTACAGTATCATAACAAGTACTCTACGCTACAGTATCATAACAACTACTCTACCTACAGTATCATAACAAGTACTCTATCCTACAGTATCATAACAACTACTCTACCCTTCAGTATCATAACAACTACTCTACCTACAGTATCATAACAACTACTCTACCCTATAGTATCATAACAACTACTAAAACCCTACAGTATCATAAAAACTACTCTACCTACAGTATCTTAACAACTACCCTACCCTACAGTATCATAACAACTACTCTACCCTACAGTATCATAACAACTACTCTACCTACAGTATCATAACAAGTACTCTATCATACAGTATCATAAAAACTACTCTACCCTACAGTATCATAACAACTACTCTACCTACAGTATCATAACAAGTACTCTATCATACAGTATCATAAAAACTACTCTACCCTACAGTATCATAACAGCTACTCTACCATACAGTATCTTAACAACTACTCTACCTATAGTCTCTTAACAACTACTCTACCCTACAGTATCATAACAAGTACTCTACGCTACAGTATCATAACAACTTCTCTACCTACAGTATCATAACAAGTACTCTATCCTACAGTATCATAACAACTACTCTACCCTACAGTATCATAACAACTACTCTACCTACAGTATCAAAACAACTACTCTACCCTATAGTATCATAACAACTACTAAAACCCTACAGTATCATAACAACTACTCTACCTACAGTATCTTAACAACTACTCTACCCTACAGTATCATAACAACTACTCTACCCTATAGTATCATAACAACTACTCTACCTACAGTATCATAACAACTACTCTACCCTACAGTATCATAACAACTACTCTACCCTACAGTATCATAACAACTACTCTACCTACAGTATCTTAACCACTACTCTACCCTACAGTATCATAACAACTACTCTACCTAAACTATCTTAACAAATTCTCTACCCTACAGTATCATAACAATTACTCTACCCTACAGTATCATAACAACTACTCTACCCTACTTTATCATAACAACTACTCTAACCCTACAGTATCATAACAACTACTCTACCCTAGAGTATCATAACAACTACTCTACCCTACAGTATCATAACAACTTCTCTACCTAGAGTATCATAACAACTACTCTACCCTACAGTATCATAACAACTACTCTAACCGACAGTATCATAACAACTTCTCTACCTAGAGTATCATAACAACTACTCTACCCTACAGTATCATAACAACTACTCTAACCGACAGTATCATAACAACTACTCTACCTACAGTATCATAACAACTACTCAACACTACAGTATCATAAAAACGATTCTACCTACAGTATCTTAATAACTACTCTACCCTACAGTATCATAACATCTACTCTACCTACAGTATCTTACAACTACTCTACCTACAGTATATTAACAACTACTCTACCCTACAGTATCATAACAACACTCTACCCTACAGTATCATAACAACTACTCTACACTACAGTATCAAAACAACTACTCTACCCTAGAGTATCATAACAACTATTCTACCTACAGTATCTTAACAACTACTCGACCTACAGTATCTTAACAACTACTCTACCCTACAGTATCATAACAACTACTCTACCTACAGTATCTTAACAACTACTCTACCCTACAGTATCATAACAACTACTATACCCTACAGTATCATAACAACTACTCTACCCTACAGTATCATAACAACTACTCTACCCTAGAGTATCATAACAACTACTCTACCCTACAGTATCATAACAACTACTCTACCCTACAGTATCATAAAAACTATTCTACCTACAGTATCTTAATAACTACTATACCCTACAGTATCATAACAACTACTAAAACCCTACAGTATCATAACAACTACTCTACCTACAGTCTCTTAACAACTACTCTACCCTACAGTATCATAACAAGTACTCTACGCTACAGTATCATAACAACTACTCTACCCTACAGTATCATAACAACTACTCTACCCTAGAGTATCATAACAACTACTCTACCCTACAGTATCATAACAACTACTCTACCCTACAGTATCATAAAAACTATTCTACCTACAGTATCTTAATAACTACTCTACCCTACAGTATCATAACAACTACTAAAACCCTACAGTATCATAACAACTACTCTACCTACAGTCTCTTAACAACTACTCTACCCTACAGTATCATAACAAGTACTCTACGCTACAGTATCATAACAACTACTCTACCTACAGTATCATAACAAGTACTCTATCCTACAGTATCATAACAACTACTCTACCCTTCAGTATCATAACAACTACTCTACCTACAGTATCATAACAACTACTCTACCCTATAGTATCATAACAACTACTAAAACCCTACAGTATCATAAAAACTACTCTACCTACAGTATCTTAACAACTACCCTACCCTACAGTATCATAACAACTACTCTACCCTACAGTATCATAACAACTACTCTACCTACAGTATCATAACAAGTACTCTATCATACAGTATCATAAAAACTACTCTACCCTACAGTATCATAACAACTACTCTACCTACAGTATCATAACAAGTACTCTATCATACAGTATCATAAAAACTACTCTACCCTACAGTATCATAACAGCTACTCTACCATACAGTATCTTAACAACTACTCTACCTATAGTCTCTTAACAACTACTCTACCCTACAGTATCATAACAAGTACTCTACTCTACAGTATCATAACAACTTCTCTACCTACAGTATCATAACAAGTACTCTATCCTACAGTATCATAACAACTACTCTATCCTACAGTATCATAACAACTACTCTACCTACAGTATCATAACAACTACTCTACACTACAGTATCATAACAACTACTCTACCCTACAGTATCATAACAACTACTCTACCTACAGTATCTTAACCACTACTCTACCCTACAGTATCATAACAACTACTCTACCTAAACTATCTTAACAAATTCTCTACCCTACAGTATCATAACAACTACTCTACCCTACAGTATCATAACAACTACTCTACCCTACTTTATCATAACAACTACTCTAACCCTACAGTATCATAACAACTACTCTACCCTAGAGTATCATAACAACTACTCTACCCTACAGTATCATAACAACTTCTCTACCTAGAGTATCATAACAACTACTCTACCCTACAGTATCATAACAACTACTCTAACCGACAGTATCATAACAACTACTCTACCTACAGTATCATAACAACTACTCTACCCTACAGTATCATAACAACTACTCTACCTACAGTATCTTACCAACTACTATACCTACAGTATCTTAACAACTACTCTACCCTACAGTATCATAACAACACTCTACCCTACAGTATCATAACAACTACTCTACCCTACAGTATCAAAAAAACTACTCTACCCTAGAGTATCATAACAACTACTCTACCTACAGTATCTTAACAACTACTCTGCCTACAGTATCTTAACAACTACTCTACCCTACAGTATCATAACAACTACTCTACCTACAGTATCTTAACAACTACTCTACCCTACAGTATCATAACAACTACTCTACCTACAGTATCATAACAAGTACTCTATCCTACAGTATCATAACAACTACTCAAACCCTACGGTATCATAACAACTACTCTACCCTACTTTATCATAACAACTACTCTAACCCTACAGTATCATAACAACTACTCTACCCTAGAGTATCATAACAACTACTCTACCCTACAGTATCATAACAACTTCTCTACCTAGAGTATCATAACAACTACTCTACCCTACAGTATCATAACAACTACTCTAACTGACAGTATCATAACAACTACTCTACCTACAGTATCATAACAACTACTCTACCCTACAGTATCATAACAACTACTCAACCCTACAGTATCATAAAAACGATTCTACCTACAGTATCTTAATAACTACTCTACCCTACAGTATCATAACATCTACTCTACCTACAGTATCTTACCAACTACTCTACCTACAGTATCTTAACAACTACTCTACCCTACAGTATCATAACAACACTCTACCCTACAGTATCATAACAACTACTCTACCCTACAGTATCAAAAAAACTACTCTACCCTAGAGTATCATAACAACTACTCTACCTACAGTATCTTAACAACTACTCTACCTACAGTGTCTTAACAACTACTCTACCCTACAGTATCATAACAACTACTCTACCTACAGTATCTTAACAACTACTCTACCCTACAGTATCATAACAACTACTCTACACTACAGCATCATAACAACTACTCTACCTAAACTATAATAACAACTACTCTACCCTGCAGTATCATAACAACTACTCTACCCTACAGTATCATAACAACTTCTCTACCTAGAGTATCATAACAACTACACTACCTAGAGTATCATAACAACTACTCTACCCTACAGTATCATAACAACACTCTACCCTACAGTATCATGAAAACTATTCTACCTACAGTATCTTAATAACTACTCTACCCTACAGTATCATAACAACTACTCTACCCTAGAGTATCATAACAACTACTCTAACCTACAGTATCATAACATCTACTCTACCTACAGTATCTTACCATCTACTCTACCTACAGTATTTTAACAACTACTCTACCCTACAGTATCATAACAACACTCTACACTACAGTATCATAACAGCTACTCTACCATACAGTATCTTAACAACTACTCTACCTACAGTCTCTTCACAACTACTCTACCCTACAGTATCATAACAACTTCTCTACCTACAGTATCATAACAAGTACTATATCCTACAGTATCATAACAACTACTCTACCCTACAGTATCATAACAACTACTCTACCTACAGTATCAAAACAACTACTCTACCCTACAGTATCATAACAACTACTAAAACCCTACAGTATCATAACAACTACTCTACCTAAACTATCTTAACAAATTCTCTACCCTACAGTATCATAACAACTACTCTACCCTAGAGTATCATAACAACTACTCTACCCTACAGTATCAAAACAACTTCTCTACCTAGAGTATCATAACAACTACTCTACCCTACAGTATCATAACAACTACTCTAACCGACAGTATCATAACAACTACTCTACCTACAGTATCATAACAACTACTCTACCCTACAGTATCATAACAACTACTCAACACTACAGTATCATAAAAACGATTCTACCTACAGTATCTTAATAACTACTCTACCCTACAGTATCATAACATCTACTCTACCTACAGTATTTTACAACTACTCTACCTACAGTATATTAACAACTACTCTACCCTACAGTATCATAACAACACTCTACCCTACAGTATCATAACAACTACTCTACACTACAGTATCAAAACAACTACTCTACCCTAGAGTATCATAACAACTATTCTACCTACAGTATCTTAACAACTACTCGACCTACAGTATCTTAACAACTACTCTACCCTACAGTATCATAACAACTACTCTACCTACAGTATCTTAACAACTACTCTACCCTACAGTATCATAACAACTACTATACCCTACAGTATCATAACAACTACTCTACCCTACAGTATCATAACAACTACTCTACCCTAGAGTATCATAACAACTACTCTACCCTACAGTATCATAACAACTACTCTACCCTACAGTATCATAAAAACTATTCTACCTACAGTATCTTAATAACTACTCTACCCTACAGTATCATAACAACTACTAAAACCCTACAGTATCATAACAACTACTCTACCTACAGTCTCTTAACAACTACTCTACCCTACAGTATCATAACAAGTACTCTACGCTACAGTATCATAACAACTACTCTACCTACAGTATCATAACAAGTACTCTATCCTACAGTATCATAGCAACTACTCTACCCTTCAGTATCATAACAACTACTCTACCTACAGTATCATAACAACTACTCTACCCTATAGTATCATAACAACTACTAAAACCCTACAGTATCATAAAAACTACTCTACCTACAGTATCTTAACAACTACCCTACCCTACAGTATCATAACAACTACTCTACCCTACAGTATCATAACAACTACTCTACCTACAGTATCATAACAAGTACTCTATCATACAGTATCATAAAAACTACTCTACCCTACAGTATCATAACAACTACTCTACCTACAGTATCATAACAAGTACTCTATCATACAGTATCATAAAAACTACTCTACCCTACAGTATCATAACAGCTACTCTACCATACAGTATCTTAACAACTACTCTACCTATAGTCTCTTAACAACTACTCTACCCTACAGTATCATAACAAGTACTCTACGCTACAGTATCATAACAACTTCTCTACCTACAGTATCATAACAAGTACTCTATCCTACAGTATCATAACAACTACTCTACCCTACAGTATCATAACAACTACTCTACCTACAGTATCAAAACAACTACTCTACCCTATAGTATCATAACAACTACTAAAACCCTACAGTATCATAACAACTACTCTACCTACAGTATCTTAACAACTACTCTACCCTACAGTATCATAACAACTACTCTACCCTATAGTATCATAACAACTACTCTACCTACAGTATCATAACAACTACTCTACCCTACAGTATCATAACAACTACTCTACCCTACAGTATCATAACATCTACTCTACCTACAGTATCTTACAACTACTCTACCTACAGTATATTAACAACTACTCTACCCTACAGTATCATAACAACACTCTACCCTACAGTATCATAACAACTACTCTACACTACAGTATCAAAACAACTACTCTACCCTAGAGTATCATAACAACTATTCTACCTACAGTATCTTAACAACTACTCGACCTACAGTATCTTAACAACTACTCTACCCTACAGTATCATAACAACTACTCTACCTACAGTATCTTAACAACTACTCTACCCTACATTATCATAACAACTACTATACCCTACAGTATCATAACAACTACTCTACCCTACAGTATCATAACAACTACTCTACCCTAGAGTATCATAACAACTACTCTACCCTACAGTATCATAACAACTACTCTACCCTACAGTATCATAAAAACTATTCTACCTACAGTATCTTAATAACTACTCTACCCTACAGTATCATAACAACTACTAAAACCCTACAGTATCATAACAACTACTCTACCTACAGTCTCTTAACAACTACTCTACCCTACAGTATCATAACAAGTACTCTACGCTACAGTATCATAACAACTACTCTACCTACAGTATCATAACAAGTACTCTATCCTACAGTATCATAACAACTACTCTACCCTTCAGTATCATAACAACTACTCTACCTACAGTATCATAACAACTACTCTACCCTATAGTATCATAACAACTACTAAAACCCTACAGTATCATAAAAACTACTCTACCTACAGTATCTTAACAACTACCCTACCCTACAGTATCATAACAACTACTCTACCCTACAGTATCATAACAACTACTCTACCTACAGTATCATAACAAGTACTCTATCATACAGTATCATAAAAACTACTCTACCCTACAGTATCATAACAACTACTCTACCTACAGTATCATAACAAGTACTCTATCATACAGTATCATAAAAACTACTCTACCCTACAGTATCATAACAGCTACTCTACCATACAGTATCTTAACAACTACTCTACCTATAGTCTCTTAACAACTACTCTACCCTACAGTATCATAACAAGTACTCTACGCTACAGTATCATAACAACTTCTCTACCTACAGTATCATAACAAGTACTCTATCCTACAGTATCATAACAACTACTCTACCCTACAGTATCATAACAACTACTCTACCTACAGTATCAAAACAACTACTCTACCCTATAGTATCATAACAACTACTAAAACCCTACAGTATCATAACAACTACTCTACCTACAGTATCTTAACAACTACTCTACCCTACAGTATCATAACAACTACTCTACCCTATAGTATCATAACAACTACTCTACCTACAGTATCATAACAACTACTCTACCCTACAGTATCATAACAACTACTCTACCCTACAGTATCATAACAACTACTCTACCTACAGTATCTTAACCACTACTCTACCCTACAGTATCATAACAACTACTCTACCTAAACTATCTTAACAAATTCTCTACCCTACAGTATCATAACAATTACTCTACCCTACAGTATCATAACAACTACTCTACCCTACTTTATCATAACAACTACTCTAACCCTACAGTATCATAACAACTACTCTACCCTAGAGTATCATAACAACTACTCTACCCTACAGTATCATAACAACTTCTCTACCTAGAGTATCATAACAACTACTCTACCCTACAGTATCATAACAACTACTCTAACCGACAGTATCATAACAACTTCTCTACCTAGAGTATCATAACAACTACTCTACCCTACAGTATCATAACAACTACTCTAACCGACAGTATCATAACAACTACTCTACCTACAGTATCATAACAACTACTCAACACTACAGTATCATAAAAACGATTCTACCTACAGTATCTTAATAACTACTCTACCCTACAGTATCATAACATCTACTCTACCTACAGTATCTTACAACTACTCTACCTACAGTATATTAACAACTACTCTACCCTACAGTATCATAACAACACTCTACCCTACAGTATCATAACAACTACTCTACACTACAGTATCAAAACAACTACTCTACCCTAGAGTATCATAACAACTATTCTACCTACAGTATCTTAACAACTACTCGACCTACAGTATCTTAACAACTACTCTACCCTACAGTATCATAACAACTACTCTACCTACAGTATCTTAACAACTACTCTACCCTACAGTATCATAACAACTACTATACCCTACAGTATCATAACAACTACTCTACCCTACAGTATCATAACAACTACTCTACCCTAGAGTATCATAACAACTACTCTACCCTACAGTATCATAACAACTACTCTACCCTACAGTATCATAAAAACTATTCTACCTACAGTATCTTAATAACTACTATACCCTACAGTATCATAACAACTACTAAAACCCTACAGTATCATAACAACTACTCTACCTACAGTCTCTTAACAACTACTCTACCCTACAGTATCATAACAAGTACTCTACGCTACAGTATCATAACAACTACTCTACCTACAGTATCATAACAAGTACTCTATCCTACAGTATCATAACAACTACTCTACCCTTCAGTATCATAACAACTACTCTACCTACAGTATCATAACAACTTCTCTACCCTATAGTATCATAACAACTACTAAAACCCTACAGTATCATAAAAACTACTCTACCTACAGTATCTTAACAACTACCCTACCCTACAGTATCATAACAACTACTCTACCCTACAGTATCATAACAACTACTCTACCTACAGTATCATAACAAGTACTCTATCATACAGTATCATAAAAACTACTCTATCCTACAGTATCATAACAACTACTCTACCTACAGTATCATAACAAGTACTCTATCATACAGTATCATAAAAACTACTCTACCCTACAGTATCATAACAGCTACTCTACCATACAGTATCTTAACAACTACTCTACCTATAGTCTCTTAACAACTACTCTACCCTACAGTATCATAACAAGTACTCTACGCTACAGTATCATAACAACTTCTCTACCTACAGTATCATAACAAGTACTCTATCCTACAGTATCATAACAACTACTCTACCCTACAGTATCATAACAACTACTCTACCTACAGTATCAAAACAACTACTCTACCCTATAGTATCATAACAACTACTAAAACCCTACAGTATCATAACAACTACTCTACCTACAGTATCTTAACAACTACTCTACCCTATAGTATCATAACAACTACTCTACCTACAGTATCATAACAACTACTCTACCCTACAGTATCATAACAACTACTCTACCCTACAGTATCATAACATCTACTCTACCTACAGTATCTTACAACTACTCTACCTACAGTATATTAACAACTACTCTACCCTACAGTATCATAACAACACTCTACCCTACAGTATCATAACAACTACTCTACACTACAGTATCAAAACAACTACTCTACCCTAGAGTATCATAACAACTATTCTACCTACAGTATCTTAACAACTACTCGACCTACAGTATCTTAACAACTACTCTACCCTACAGTATCATAACAACTACTCTACCTACAGTATCTTAACAACTACTCTACCCTACAGTATCATAACAACTACTCTACCTACAGTATCATAACAAGTACTCTATCATACAGTATCATAAAAACTACTCTACCCTACAGTATCATAACAGCTACTCTACCATACAGTATCTTAACAACTACTCTACCTATAGTCTCTTAACAACTACTCTACCCTACAGTATCATAACAAGTACTCTACGCTACAGTATCATAACAACTTCTCTACCTACAGTATCATAACAAGTACTCTATCCTACAGTATCATAACAACTACTCTACCCTACAGTATCATAACAACTACTCTACCTACAGTATCAAAACAACTACTCTACCCTATAGTATCATAACAACTACTAAAACCCTACAGTATCATAACAACTACTCTACCTACAGTATCTTAACAACTACTCTACCCTACAGTATCATAACAACTACTCTACCCTATAGTATCATAACAACTACTCTACCTACAGTATCATAACAACTACTCTACCCTACAGTATCATAACAACTACTCTACCCTACAGTATCATAACAACTACTCTACCTACAGTATCTTAACCACTACTCTACCCTACAGTATCATAACAACTACTCTACCTAAACTATCTTAACAAATTCTCTACCCTACAGTATCATAACAATTACTCTACCCTACAGTATCATAACAACTACTCTACCCTACTTTATCATAACAACTACTCTAACCCTACAGTATCATAACAACTACTCTACCCTAGAGTATCATAACAACTACTCTACCCTACAGTATCATAACAACTTCTCTACCTAGAGTATCATAACAACTACTCTACCCTACAGTATCATAACAACTACTCTAACCGACAGTATCATAACAACTTCTCTACCTAGAGTATCATAACAACTACTCTACCCTACAGTATCATAACAACTACTCTAACCGACAGTATCATAACAACTACTCTACCTACAGTATCATAACAACTACTCAACACTACAGTATCATAAAAACGATTCTACCTACAGTATCTTAATAACTACTCTACCCTACAGTATCATAACATCTACTCTACCTACAGTATCTTACAACTACTCTACCTACAGTATATTAACAACTACTCTACCCTACAGTATCATAACAACACTCTACCCTACAGTATCATAACAACTACTCTACACTACAGTATCAAAACAACTACTCTACCCTAGAGTATCATAACAACTATTCTACCTACAGTATCTTAACAACTACTCGACCTACAGTATCTTAACAACTACTCTACCCTACAGTATCATAACAACTACTCTACCTACAGTATCTTAACAACTACTCTACCCTACAGTATCATAACAACTACTATACCCTACAGTATCATAACAACTACTCTACCCTACAGTATCATAACAACTACTCTACCCTAGAGTATCATAACAACTACTCTACCCTACAGTATCATAACAACTACTCTACCCTACAGTATCATAAAAACTATTCTACCTACAGTATCTTAATAACTACTATACCCTACAGTATCATAACAACTACTAAAACCCTACAGTATCATAACAACTACTCTACCTACAGTCTCTTAACAACTACTCTACCCTACAGTATCATAACAAGTACTCTACGCTACAGTATCATAACAACTACTCTACCTACAGTATCATAACAAGTACTCTATCCTACAGTATCATAACAACTACTCTACCCTTCAGTATCATAACAACTACTCTACCTACAGTATCATAACAACTTCTCTACCCTATAGTATCATAACAACTACTAAAACCCTACAGTATCATAAAAACTACTCTACCTACAGTATCTTAACAACTACCCTACCCTACAGTATCATAACAACTACTCTACCCTACAGTATCATAACAACTACTCTACCTACAGTATCATAACAAGTACTCTATCATACAGTATCATAAAAACTACTCTATCCTACAGTATCATAACAACTACTCTACCTACAGTATCATAACAAGTACTCTATCATACAGTATCATAAAAACTACTCTACCCTACAGTATCATAACAGCTACTCTACCATACAGTATCTTAACAACTACTCTACCTATAGTCTCTTAACAACTACTCTACCCTACAGTATCATAACAAGTACTCTACGCTACAGTATCATAACAACTTCTCTACCTACAGTATCATAACAAGTACTCTATCCTACAGTATCATAACAACTACTCTACCCTACAGTATCATAACAACTACTCTACCTACAGTATCAAAACAACTACTCTACCCTATAGTATCATAACAACTACTAAAACCCTACAGTATCATAACAACTACTCTACCTACAGTATCTTAACAACTACTCTACCCTATAGTATCATAACAACTACTCTACCTACAGTATCATAACAACTACTCTACCCTACAGTATCATAACAACTACTCTACCCTACAGTATCATAACATCTACTCTACCTACAGTATCTTACAACTACTCTACCTACAGTATATTAACAACTACTCTACCCTACAGTATCATAACAACACTCTACCCTACAGTATCATAACAACTACTCTACACTACAGTATCAAAACAACTACTCTACCCTAGAGTATCATAACAACTATTCTACCTACAGTATCTTAACAACTACTCGACCTACAGTATCTTAACAACTACTCTACCCTACAGTATCATAACAACTACTCTACCTACAGTATCTTAACAACTACTCTACCCTACAGTATCATAACAACTACTATACCCTACAGTATCATAACAACTACTCTACCCTACAGTATCATAACAACTACTCTACCCTAGAGTATCATAACAACTACTCTACCCTACAGTATCATAACAACTACTCTACCCTACAGTATCATAAAAACTATTCTACCTACAGTATCTTAATAACTACTCTACCCTACAGTATCATAACAACTACTAAAACCCTACAGTATCATAACAACTACTCTACCTACAGTCTCTTAACAACTACTCTACCCTACAGTATCATAACAAGTACTCTACGCTACAGTATCATAACAACTACTCTACCTACAGTATCATAACAAGTACTCTATCCTACAGTATCATAACAACTACTCTACCCTTCAGTATCATAACAACTACTCTACCTACAGTATCATAACAACTACTCTACCCTATAGTATCATAACAACTACTAAAACCCTACAGTATCATAAAAACTACTCTACCTACAGTATCTTAACAACTACCCTACCCTACAGTATCATAACAACTACTCTACCCTACAGTATCATAACAACTACTCTACCTACAGTATCATAACAAGTACTCTATCATACAGTATCATAAAAACTACTCTACCCTACAGTATCATAACAACTACTCTACCTACAGTATCATAACAAGTACTCTATCATACAGTATCATAAAAACTACTCTACCCTACAGTATCATAACAGCTACTCTACCATACAGTATCTTAACAACTACTCTACCTATAGTCTCTTAACAACTACTCTACCCTACAGTATCATAACAAGTACTCTACGCTACAGTATCATAACAACTTCTCTACCTACAGTATCATAACAAGTACTCTATCCTACAGTATCATAACAACTACTCTACCCTACAGTATCATAACAACTACTCTACCTACAGTATCAAAACAACTACTCTACCCTATAGTATCATAACAACTACTAAAACCCTACAGTATCATAACAACTACTCTACCTACAGTATCTTAACAACTACTCTACCCTACAGTATCATAACAACTACTCTACCCTATAGTATCATAACAACTACTCTACCTACAGTATCATAACAACTACTCTACCCTACAGTATCATAACAACTACTCTACCCTACAGTATCATAACAACTACTCTACCTACAGTATCTTAACCACTACTCTACCCTACAGTATCATAACAACTACTCTACCTAAACTATCTTAACAAATTCTCTACCCTACAGTATCATAACAATTACTCTACCCTACAGTATCATAACAACTACTCTACCCTACTTTATCATAACAACTACTCTAACCCTACAGTATCATAACAACTACTCTACCCTAGAGTATCATAACAACTACTCTACCCTACAGTATCATAACAACTTCTCTACCTAGAGTATCATAACAACTACTCTACCCTACAGTATCATAACAACTACTCTAACCGACAGTATCATAACAACTTCTCTACCTAGAGTATCATAACAACTACTCTACCCTACAGTATCATAACAACTACTCTAACCGACAGTATCATAACAACTACTCTACCTACAGTATCATAACAACTACTCTACCCTACAGTATCATAACAACTACTCAACACTACAGTATCATAAAAACGATTCTACCTACAGTATCTTAATAACTACTCTACCCTACAGTATCATAACATCTACTCTACCTACAGTATCTTACAACTACTCTAACTACAGTATATTAACAACTACTCTACCCTACAGTATCATAACAACACTCTACCCTACAGTATCATAACAACTACTCTACACTACAGTATCAAAACAACTACTCTACCCTAGAGTATCATAACAACTATTCTACCTACAGTATCTTAACAACTACTCGACCTACAGTATCTTAACAACTACTCTACCCTACAGTATCATAACAACTACTCTACCTACAGTATCTTAACAACTACTCTACCCTACAGTATCATAACAACTACTATACCCTACAGTATCATAACAACTACTCTACCCTACAGTATCATAACAACTACTCTACCCTAGAGTATCATAACAACTACTCTACCCTACAGTATCATAACAACTACTCTACCCTACAGTATCATAAAAACTATTCTACCTACAGTATCTTAATAACTACTCTACCCTACAGTATCATAACAACTACTAAAACCCTACAGTATCATAACAACTACTCTATCATACAGTATCATAAAAACTACTCTACCCTACAGTATCATAACATCTACTCTACCTACAGTATCTTACAACTACTCTACCTACAGTATATTAACAACTACTCTACCCTACAGTATCATAACAACACTCTACCCTACAGTATCATAACAACTACTCTACACTACAGTATCAAAACAACTACTCTACCCTAGAGTATCATAACAACTATTCTACCTACAGTATCTTAACAACTACTCGACCTACAGTATCTTAACAACTACTCTACCCTACAGTATCATAACAACTACTCTACCTACAGTATCTTAACAACTACTCTACCCTACAGTATCATAACAACTACTATACCCTACAGTATCATAACAACTACTCTACCCTACAGTATCATAACAACTACTCTACCCTAGAGTATCATAACAACTACTCTACCCTACAGTATCATAACAACTACTCTACCCTACAGTATCATAAAAACTATTCTACCTACAGTATCTTAATAACTACTCTACCCTACAGTATCATAACAACTACTAAAACCCTACAGTATCATAACAACTACTCTACCTACAGTCTCTTAACAACTACTCTACCCTACAGTATCATAACAAGTACTCTACGCTACAGTATCATAACAACTACTCTACCTACAGTATCATAACAAGTACTCTATCCTACAGTATCATAACAACTACTCTACCCTTCAGTATCATAACAACTACTCTACCTACAGTATCATAACAACTACTCTACCCTATAGTATCATAACAACTACTAAAACCCTACAGTATCATAAAAACTACTCTACCTACAGTATCTTAACAACTACCCTACCCTACAGTATCATAACAACTACTCTACCCTACAGTATCATAACAACTACTCTACCTACAGTATCATAACAAGTACTCTATCATACAGTATCATAAAAACTACTCTACCCTACAGTATCATAACAACTACTCTACCTACAGTATCATAACAAGTACTCTATCATACAGTATCATAAAAACTACTCTACCCTACAGTATCATAACAGCTACTCTACCATACAGTATCTTAACAACTACTCTACCTATAGTCTCTTAACAACTACTCTACCCTACAGTATCATAACAAGTACTCTACGCTACAGTATCATAACAACTTCTCTACCTAGAGTATCATAACAACTACTCTACCCTACAGTATCATAACAACTACTCTAACCGACAGTATCATAACAACTACTCTACCTACAGTATCATAACAACTACTCTACCCTACAGTATCATAACAACTACTCAACACTACAGTATCATAAAAACGATTCTACCTACAGTATCTTAATAACTACTCTACCCTACAGTATCATAACATCTACTCTACCTACAGTATCTTACAACTACTCTAACTACAGTATATTAACAACTACTCTACCCTACAGTATCATAACAACACTCTACCCTACAGTATCATAACAACTACTCTACACTACAGTATCAAAACAACTACTCTACCCTAGAGTATCATAACAACTATTCTACCTACAGTATCTTAACAACTACTCGACCTACAGTATCTTAACAACTACTCTACCCTACAGTATCATAACAACTACTCTACCTACAGTATCTTAACAACTACTCTACCCTACAGTATCATAACAACTACTATACCCTACAGTATCATAACAACTACTCTACCCTACAGTATCATAACAACTACTCTACCCTAGAGTATCATAACAACTACTCTACCCTACAGTATCATAACAACTACTCTACCCTACAGTATCATAAAAACTATTCTACCTACAGTATCTTAATAACTACTCTACCCTACAGTATCATAACAACTACTAAAACCCTACAGTATCATAACAACTACTCTATCATACAGTATCATAAAAACTACTCTACCCTACAGTATCATAACAACTACTCTACCTACAGTATCATAACAAGTTCTCTATCATACAGTATCATAAAAACTACTCTACCCTACAGTATCATAACAGCTACTCTACCATACAGTATCTTAACAACTACTCTACCTATAGTCTCTTAACAACTACTCTACCCTACAGTATCATAACAAGTACTCTACGCTACAGTATCATAACAACTTCTCTACCTACAGTATCATAACAAGTACTCTATCCTACAGTATCATAACAACTACTCTACCCTACAGTATCATAACAACTACTCTACCTACAGTATCAAAACTACTCTACCCTACAGTATCATAACAACTACTATACCCTACAGTATCATAACAACTACTCTACCCTACAGTATCATAACAACTACTCTACCCTAGAGTATCATAACAACTACTCTACCCTACAGTATCATAACAACTACTCTACCCTACAGTATCATAAAAACTATTCTACCTACAGTATCTTAATAACTACTCTACCCTACAGTATCATAACAACTACTAAAACCCTACAGTATCATAACAACTACTCTACCTACAGTCTCTTAACAACTACTCTACCCTACAGTATCATAACAAGTACTCTACGCTACAGTATCATAACAACTACTCTACCTACAGTATCATAACAAGTACTCTATCCTACAGTATCATAACAACTACTCTACCCTTCAGTATCATAACAACTACTCTACCTACAGTATCATAACAACTACTCTACCCTATAGTATCATAACAACTACTAAAACCCTACAGTATCATAAAAACTACTCTACCTACAGTATCTTAACAACTACCCTACCCTACAGTATCATAACAACTACTCTACCCTACAGTATCATAACAACTACTCTACCTACAGTATCATAACAAGTACTCTATCATACAATATCATAAAAACTACTCTACCCTACAGTATCATAACAACTACTCTACCTACAGTATCATAACAAGTACTCTATCATACAGTATCATAAAAACTACTCTACCCTACAGTATCATAACAGCTACTCTACCATACAGTATCTTAACAACTACTCTACCTATAGTCTCTTAACAACTACTCTACCCTACAGTATCATAACAAGTACTCTACGCTACAGTATCATAACAACTTCTCTACCTACAGTATCATAACAAGTACTCTATCCTACAGTATCATAACAACTACTCTACCCTACAGTATCATAACAACTACTCTACCTACAGTATCAAAACAACTACTCTACCCTATAGTATCATAACAACTACTAAAACCCTACAGTATCATAACAACTACTCTACCTACAGTATCTTAACAACTACTCTACCCTACAGTATCATAACAACTACTCTACCCTATAGTATCATAACAACTACTCTACCTACAGTATCATAACAACTACTCTACCCTACAGTATCATAACAACTACTCTACCCTACAGTATCATAACAACTACTCTACCTACAGTATCTTAACCACTACTCTACCCTACAGTATCATAACAACTACTCTACCTAAACTATCTTAACAAATTCTCTACCCTACAGTATCATAACAATTACTCTACCCTACAGTATCATAACAACTACTCTACCCTACTTTATCATAACAACTACTCTAACCCTACAGTATCATAACAACTACTCTACCCTAGAGTATCATAACAACTACTCTACCCTACAGTATCATAACAACTTATCTACCTAGAGTATCATAACAACTACTCTACCCTACAGTATCATAACAACTACTCTAACCGACAGTATCATAACAACTACTCTACCTACAGTATCATAACAACTACTCTACCCTACAGTATCATAACAACTACTCAACCCTACAGTATCATAAAAACGATTCTACCTACAGTATCTTAATAACTACTCTACCCTACAGTATCATAACATCTACTCTACCTACAGTATCTTACCAACTACTCTACCTACAGTATCTTAACAACAACTCTACCCTACAGTATCATAACAACACTCTACCCTACAGTATCATAACAACTACTCTACCCTACTGTATCAAAAAAACTACTCTACCCTAGAGTATCATAACAACTACTCTACCTACAGTATCTTAACAACTACTCTACCTACAGTATCTTAACAACTACTCTACCCTACAGTATCATAACAACTACTCTACCTACAGTATCTTAACAACTACTCTACCCTACAGTATCATAACAACTACTCTACCTACAGTATCTTAACAACTACTCTACCCTACAGTATCATAACAACTACTCTACCTACAGTATCATAACAAGTACTCTATCCTACAGTATCATAACAACTACTCTACCCTACAGTATCATAACAACTACTCTACCTACAGTATCATAACAACTACTCTACCCTACAGTATCATAACAACTACTAAAACGCTACAGTATCATAACAACTACTCTACCTACAGTCTCTTAACAACTACTCTACCCTACAGTATCATAACAAGTACTCTACGCTACAGTATCATAACAACTACTCTACCTACAGTATCATAACAAGTACTCTATCCTACAGTATCATAACAACTACTCTACCCTTCAGTATCATAACAACTACTCTACCTACAGTATCATAACAACTACTCTACCCTATAGTATCATAACAACTACTAAAACCCTACAGTATCATAAAAACTACTCTACCTACAGTATCTTAACAACTACCCTACCCTACAGTATCATAACAACTACTCTACCCTACAGTATCATAACAACTACTCTACCTACAGTATCATAACAAGTACTCTATCATACAGTATCATAAAAACTACTCTACCCTACAGTATCATAACAACTACTCTACCTACAGTATCATAACAAGTACTCTATCATACAGTATCATAAAAACTACTCTACCCTACAGTATCATAACAGCTACTCTACCATACAGTATCTTAACAACTACTCTACCTATAGTCTCTTAACAACTACTCTACCCTACAGTATCATAACAAGTACTCTACGCTACAGTATCATAACAACTTCTCTACCTACAGTATCATAACAAGTACTCTATCCTACAGTATCATAACAACTACTCTACCCTACAGTATCATAACAACTACTCTACCTACAGTATCAAAACAACTACTCTACCCTATAGTATCATAACAACTACTAAAACCCTACAGTATCATAACAACTACTCTACCTACAGTATCTTAACAACTACTCTACCCTATAGTATCATAACAACTACTCTACCTACAGTATCATAACAACTACTCTACCCTACAGTATCATAACAACTACTCTACCCTACAGTATCATAACATCTACTCTACCTACAGTATCTTACAACTACTCTACCTACAGTATATTAACAACTACTCTACCCTACAGTATCATAACAACACTCTACCCTACAGTATCATAACAACTACTCTACACTACAGTATCAAAACAACTACTCTACCCTAGAGTATCATAACAACTATTCTACCTACAGTATCTTAACAACTACTCGACCTACAGTATCTTAACAACTACTCTACCCTACAGTATCATAACAACTACTCTACCTACAGTATCTTAACAACTACTCTACCCTACAGTATCATAACAACTACTATACCCTACAGTATCATAACAACTACTCTACCCTACAGTATCATAACAACTACTCTACCCTAGAGTATCATAACAACTACTCTACCCTACAGTATCATAACAACTACTCTACCCTACAGTATCATAAAAACTATTCAACCTACAGTATCTTAATAACTACTCTACCCTACAGTATCATAACAACTACTAAAACCCTACAGTATCATAACAACTACTCTACCTACAGTCTCTTAACAACTACTCTACCCTACAGTATCATAACAAGTACTCTACGCTACAGTATCATAACAACTACTCTACCTACAGTATCATAACAAGTACTCTATCCTACAGTATCATAACAACTACTCTACCCTTCAGTATCATAACAACTACTCTACCTACAGTATCATAACAACTACTCTACCCTATAGTATCATAACAACTACTAAAACCCTACAGTATCATAAAAACTACACTACCTACAGTACCTTAACAACTACCCTACCCTACAGTATCATAACAACTACTCTACCCTACAGTATCATAACAACTACTCTACCTACAGTATCATAACAAGTACTCTATCATACAGTATCATAAAAACTACTCTACCCTACAGTATCATAACAACTACTCTACCTACAGTATCATAACAAGTACTCTATCATACAGTATCATAAAAACTACTCTACCCTACAGTATCATAACAGCTACTCTACCATACAGTATCTTAACAACTACTCTACCTATAGTCTCTTAACAACTACTCTACCCTACAGTATCATAACAAGTACTCTACGCTACAGTATCATAACAACTTCTCTACCTACAGTATCATAACAAGTACTCTATCCTACAGTATCATAACAACTACTCTACCCTACAGTATCATAACAACTACTCTACCTACAGTATCAAAACAACTACTCTACCCTATAGTATCATAACAACTACTAAAACCCTACAGTATCATAACAACTACTCTACCTACAGTATCTTAACAACTACTCTACCCTACAGTATCATAACAACTACTCTACCCTATAGTATCATAACAACTACTCTACCTACAGTATCATAACAACTACTCTACCCTACAGTATCATAACAACTACTCTACCCTACAGTATCATAACAACTACTCTACCTACAGTATCTTAACCACTACTCTACCCTACAGTATCATAACAACTACTCTAACCGACAGTATCATAACAACTACTCTACCTACAGTATCATAACAACTACTCTACCCTACAGTATCATAACAACTACTCAACCCTACAGTATCATAAAAACGATTCTACCTACAGTATCTTAATAACTACTCTACCCTACAGTATCATAACATCTACTCTACCTACAGTATCTTACCAACTACTCTACCTACAGTATCTTAACAACTACTCTACCCTACAGTATCATAACAACACTCTACCCTACAGTATCATAACAACTACTCTACCCTACTGTATCAAAAAAACTACTCTACCCTAGAGTATCATAACAACTACTCTACCTACAGTATCTTAACAACTACTCTACCTACAGTATCTTAACAACTACTCTACCCTACAGTATCATAACAACTACTCTACCTACAGTATCTTAACAACTACTCTACCCTACAGTATCATAACAACTACTCTACCTACAGTATCTTAACAACTACTCTACCCTACAGTATCATAACAACTACTCTACCTACAGTATCATAACAAGTACTCTATCCTACAGTATCATAACAACTACTCTACCCTACAGTATCATAACAACTACTCTACCTACAGTATCATAACAACTACTCTACCCTACAGTATCATAACAACTACTAAAACGCTACAGTATCATAACAACTACTCTACCTACAGTCTCTTAACAACTACTCTACCCTACAGTATCATAACAAGTACTCTACGCTACAGTATCATAACAACTACTCTACCTACAGTATCATAACAAGTACTCTATCCTACAGTATCATAACAACTACTCTACCCTTCAGTATCATAACAACTACTCTACCTACAGTATCATAACAACTACTCTACCCTATAGTATCATAACAACTACTAAAACCCTACAGTATCATAAAAACTACTCTACCTACAGTATCTTAACAACTACCCTACCCTACAGTATCATAACAACTACTCTACCCTACAGTATCATAACAACTACTCTACCTACAGTATCATAACAAGTACTCTATCATACAGTATCATAAAAACTACTCTACCCTACAGTATCATAACAACTACTCTACCTACAGTATCATAACAAGTACTCTATCATACAGTATCATAAAAACTACTCTACCCTACAGTATCATAACAGCTACTCTACCATACAGTATCTTAACAACTACTCTACCTATAGTCTCTTAACAACTACTCTACCCTACAGTATCATAACAAGTACTCTACGCTACAGTATCATAACAACTTCTCTACCTACAGTATCATAACAAGTACTCTATCCTACAGTATCATAACAACTACTCTACCCTACAGTATCATAACAACTACTCTACCTACAGTATCAAAACAACTACTCTACCCTATAGTATCATAACAACTACTAAAACCCTACAGTATCATAACAACTACTCTACCTACAGTATCTTAACAACTACTCTACCCTATAGTATCATAACAACTACTCTACCTACAGTATCATAACAACTACTCTACCCTACAGTATCATAACAACTACTCTACCCTACAGTATCATAACATCTACTCTACCTACAGTATCTTACAACTACTCTACCTACAGTATATTAACAACTACTCTACCCTACAGTATCATAACAACACTCTACCCTACAGTATCATAACAACTACTCTACACTACAGTATCAAAACAACTACTCTACCCTAGAGTATCATAACAACTATTCTACCTACAGTATCTTAACAACTACTCGACCTACAGTATCTTAACAACTACTCTACCCTACAGTATCATAACAACTACTCTACCTACAGTATCTTAACAACTACTCTACCCTACAGTATCATAACAACTACTATACCCTACAGTATCATAACAACTACTCTACCCTACAGTATCATAACAACTACTCTACCCTAGAGTATCATAACAACTACTCTACCCTACAGTATCATAACAACTACTCTACCCTACAGTATCATAAAAACTATTCAACCTACAGTATCTTAATAACTACTCTACCCTACAGTATCATAACAACTACTAAAACCCTACAGTATCATAACAACTACTCTACCTACAGTCTCTTAACAACTACTCTACCCTACAGTATCATAACAAGTACTCTACGCTACAGTATCATAACAACTACTCTACCTACAGTATCATAACAAGTACTCTATCCTACAGTATCATAACAACTACTCTACCCTTCAGTATCATAACAACTACTCTACCTACAGTATCATAACAACTACTCTACCCTATAGTATCATAACAACTACTAAAACCCTACAGTATCATAAAAACTACACTACCTACAGTACCTTAACAACTACCCTACCCTACAGTATCATAACAACTACTCTACCCTACAGTATCATAACAACTACTCTACCTACAGTATCATAACAAGTACTCTATCATACAGTATCATAAAAACTACTCTACCCTACAGTATCATAACAACTACTCTACCTACAGTATCATAACAAGTACTCTATCATACAGTATCATAAAAACTACTCTACCCTACAGTATCATAACAGCTACTCTACCATACAGTATCTTAACAACTACTCTACCTATAGTCTCTTAACAACTACTCTACCCTACAGTATCATAACAAGTACTCTACGCTACAGTATCATAACAACTTCTCTACCTACAGTATCATAACAAGTACTCTATCCTACAGTATCATAACAACTACTCTACCCTACAGTATCATAACAACTACTCTACCTACAGTATCAAAACAACTACTCTACCCTATAGTATCATAACAACTACTAAAACCCTACAGTATCATAACAACTACTCTACCTACAGTATCTTAACAACTACTCTACCCTACAGTATCATAACAACTACTCTACCCTATAGTATCATAACAACTACTCTACCTACAGTATCATAACAACTACTCTACCCTACAGTATCATAACAACTACTCTACCCTACAGTATCATAACAACTACTCTACCTACAGTATCTTAACCACTACTCTACCCTACAGTATCATAACAACTACTCTACCTAAACTATCTTAACAAATTCTCTACCCTACAGTATCATAACAATTACTCTACCCTACAGTATCATAACAACTACTCTACCCTACTTTATCATAACAACTACTCTAACCCTAAAGTATCATAACAACTACTCTACCCTAGAGTATCATAACAACTACTCTACCCTACAGTATCATAACAACTTCTCTACCTAGAGTATCATAACAACTACTCTACCCTACAGTATCATAACAACTACTCTAACCGACAGTATCATAACAACTACTCTACCTACAGTATCATAACAACTACTCTACCCTACAGTATCATAACAACTACTCAACCCTACAGTATCATAAAAACGATTCTACCTACAGTATCTTAATAACTACTCTACCCTACAGTATCATAATATCTACTCTACCTACAGTATCTTACCAACTGCTCTACCTACAGTATCTTAACAACTACTCTACCCTACAGTATCATAACAACACTCTACCCTACAGTATCATAACAACTACTCTACCCTACTGTATCAAAAAAACTACTCTACCCTAGAGTATCATAACAACTACTCTACCTACAGTATCTTAACAACTACTCTACCTACAGTATCTTAACAACTACTCTACCCTACAGTATCATAACAACTACTCTACCTACAGTATCTTAACAACTACTCTACCCTACAGTATCATAACAACTACTCTACCTACAGTATCATAACAAGTACTCTATCCTACAGTATCATAACAACTACTCTACCCTACAGTATCATAACAACTACTCTACCTACAGTATCATAACAACTACTCTACCCTACAGTATCATAACAACTACTAAAACGCTACAGTATCATAACAACTACTCTACCTACAGTATCTTAACAACTACTCTACCCTACAGTATCATAACAACTACTCTACCCTATAGTATCATAACAACTACTAAAACCCTACAGTATCATAAAAACTACTCTACCTACAGTATCTTAACAACTACCCTACCCTACAGTATCATAACAACTACTCTACCCTACAGTATCATAACAACTACTCTACCTACAGTATCATAACAAGTACTCTATCATACAGTATCATAAAAACTACTCTACCCTACAGTATCATAACAACTACTCTACCCTAGAGTATCATAACAACTACTCTACCCTACAGTATCATAACAACTACTCTACACTACAGCATCATAACAACTACTCTACCTAAACTATAATAACAACTACTCTACCCTACAGTATCATAACACTACTCTACCCTACAGTATCATAACAACTTCTCTACCTAGAGTATCATAACAACTACTCTACCTAGAGTATCATAACAACTACTCTACCCTACAGTATCATAACAACTACTCTACCCTACAGTATCATAACAACACTCTACACTACAGTATCATAACAGCTACTCTACCATACAGTATCTTAACAACTACTCTACCTACAGTCTCTTCACAACTACTCTACCCTACAGTATCATAACAAGTACTCTACGCTACTGTATCATAACAACTTCTCTACCTACAGTATCATAACAAGTACTCTATCCTACAGTATCATAACAACTACTCTACCCTACAGTATCATAACAACTACTCTACCTACACTATCAAAACAACTACTCTACCCTATAGTATCATAACAACTACTAAAACCCTACAGTATCATAACAACTACTCTACCTACAGTATCTTAACAACTACTCTACCCTACAGTATAATAACAACTACTCTACCCTACAGTATCATAACAACTACTCTACCTACAGTATCATAACAACTACTCTACCCTACAGTATCATAACAACTACTCCACCCTACAGTATCATAACAACTACTCTACCTACAGTATCTTACCCACTACTCTACCCTACAGTATCATAACAACTACTCTACCTAAACTATCTTAACAAATTCTCTACCCTACAGTATCATAACAACTACTCTACCCTACAGTATCATAACAACGACTCTACCCTACTTTATCATAACAACTACTCTAACCCTACAGTATCATAACAACTACTCTACCCTAGAGTATCATAACAACTACTCTACCCTAAAGTATCATAACAACTTCTCTACCTAGAGTATCATAACAACTACTCTACCCTACAGTATCATAACAACTACTCTAACCGACAGTATCATAACAACTACTCTACCTACAGTATCATAACAACTACTCTACCCTACAGTATCATAACAACTACTCAACCCTACAGTATCATAAAAACGATTCTACCTACAGTATCTTAATAACTACTCTACCCTACAGTATCATAACATCTACTCTACCTACAGTATCTTAATAACTACTCTACCTACAGTATCTTAACAACTACTCTACCCTACAGTATCATAACAACACTCTACCCTACAGTATCATAACAACTACTCTACCCTACAGTATCAAAAAAACTACTCTACCCTAGAGTATCATAACAACTATTCTAACTACAGTATCTTAACAACTACTCTACCTACAGTATCTTAACAACTACTCTACCCTACAGTATCATAACAACTACTCTACCTACAGTATCTTACATTTACATTTACATTTTAGTCATTTAGCAGACGCTCTTATCCAGAGCGACTTACAGTTAGTGAATACATATATATATTTTTTTTATACTGGCCCCCTGTGGGAATCAAACCCACAACCCTGGCGTTGCAAACGCCATGCTCTATCAACTGAGCTACATCCCTGCCGGCCATTCCCTCCCCTACCCTGGACGACGCTGGGCCAATTGTGCGCCGCCCATGAGTCTCCCGGTCACGGCCGGCTGCGACAGAGCCTGGATTCGAACCAGGATCTCTAGTGGCACAGTTAGCACTGCGATGCAGTGCCTTAGACCACTGCGCCACTCTACCTACAGTATCTTAACAACTACTCTACCCTACAGTATCATAACAACTACTATACCCTACAGTATCATAACAACTACTCTACCCTACAGTATCATAACAACTACTCTACCCTACAGTATCATAACAACTACTCTACCCTACAGTATCATAACAACTACTCTACCCTACAGTATCATAAAAACTATTCTACCTACAGTATCTTAATAACTACTCTACCCTACAGTATCATAACAACTACTAAAACCCTACAGTATCATAACAACTACTCTACCTACAGTCTCTTAACAACTACAATACCCTACAGTATCATAACAAGTACTCTACGCTACAGTATCATAACAACTACTCTACCTACAGTATCATAACAAGTACTCTATCCTACAGTATCATAAAAACTACTCTACCCTTCAGTATCATAACAACTACTCTACCTACAGTATCATAACAACTACTCTACCCTATAGTATCATAACAACTACTAAAACCCAACAGTATCATAAAAACTACTCTACCTACAGTATCTTAACAACTACCCTACCCTACAGTATCATAACAACTACTCTACCCTACAGTATCATAACAACTACTCTACCTACAGTATCATAACAAGTACTCTATCATACAGTATCATAAAAACTACTCTACCCTACAGTATCATAACAACTACTCTACCCTAGAGTATCATAACAACTACTCTACCCTACAGTATCATAACAACTACTCTACACTACAGCATCATAACAACTACTCTACCTAAACTATAATAACAACTACTCTACCCTACAGTATCATAACAACTACTCTACCCTACAGTATCATAACAACTTCTCTACCTAGAGTATCATAACAACTACTCTACCTAGAGTATCATAACAACTACTCTACCCTACAGTATCATAACAACTACTCTAACCGACAATATCATAACAACTACTCTACCTACAGTATCATAACAACTACTCAACCCTACAGTATCATGACAACTATTCTACCTACAGTATCATAACAAGTACTCTATCATACAGTATCATAAAAACTACTCTACCCTACAGTATCATAACAACTACTCTACCCTAGAGTATCATAACAACTACTCTACCCTACAGTATCATAACATCTACTATACCTACAGTATCTTACCAACTACTCTACCTACAGTATCTTAACAACTACTCTACCCTACAGTATCATAACAACACTCTACACTACAGTATCATAACAGCTACTCTACCATACAGTATCTTAACAACTACTCTAACTACAGTCTCTTAACAACTACTCTACGCTACAGTATCATAACAACTTCTCTACCTACAGTATCATAACAACTACTCTACCCTACAGTATCATAACAACTACTCTACCTACAGTATCAAAACAACTACTCTACCCTATAGTATCATAACAACTACTAAAACCCTACAGTATCATAACAACTACTCTACCTACAGTATCTTAACAACTACTCTACCCTACAGTATCATAACAACTACTCTACCTACAGTATCTTACATTTACATTTACATTTTAGTCATTTAGCAGACGCTCTTATCCAGAGCGACTTACAGTTAGTGAATACATATATTATTTTTTTTTATACTGGCCCCCTGTGGGAATCAAACCCACAACCCTGGCGTTGCAAACGCCATGCTCTATCAACTGAGCTACATCCCTGCCGGCCATTCCCTCCCCTACCCTGGACGACGCTGGGCCAATTGTGCGCCGCCCATGAGTCTCCCGGTCGCGGCCGGCTGCGACAGAGCCTGGATTCGAACCAGGATCTCTAGTGGCACAGTTAGCACTGCGATGCAGTGCCTTAGACCACTGCGCCACTCTACCTACAGTATCTTAACAACTACTCTACCCTACAGTATCATAACAACTACTATACCCTACAGTATCATAACAACTACTCTACCCTACAGTATCATAACAACTACTCTACCCTACAGTATCATAACAACTACTCTACCCTACAGTATCATAACAACTACTCTACCCTACAGTATCATAACAACTACTCTACCCTACAGTATCATAACAACTACTATACCCTACAGTATCATAACAACTACTCTACCCTACAGTATCATAACAACTACTCTACCCTACAGTATCATAACAACTACTCTACCCTACAGTATCATAACAACTACTCTACCCTACAGTATCATAAAAACTATTCTACCTACAGTATCTTAATAACTACTCTACCCTACAGTATCATAACAACTACTAAAACCCTACAGTATCATAACAACTACTCTACCTACAGTCTCTTAACAACTACAATACCCTACAGTATCATAACAAGTACTCTACGCTACAGTATCATAACAAATACTCTACCTACAGTATCATAACAAGTACTCTATCCTACAGTATCATAAAAACTACTCTACCCTTCAGTATCATAACAACTTCTCTACCTAGAGTATCATAACAACTACTCTACCTAGAGTATCATAACAACTACTCTACCCTACAGTATCATAACAACTACTCTAACCGACAATATCATAACAACTACTCTACCTACAGTATCATAACAACTACTCAACCCTACAGTATCATGAAAACTATTCTACCTACAGTATCATAACAAGTACTCTATCATACAGTATCATAAAAACTACTCTACCCTACAGTATCATAACAACTACTCTACCCTAGAGTATCATAACAACTACTCTACCTACAGTATCATAACATCTACTATACCTACAGTATCTTACCAACTACTCTACCTACAGTATCTTAACAACTACTCTACCCTACAGTATCATAACAACACTCTACACTACAGTATCATAACAGCTACTCTACCATACAGTATCTTAACAACTACTCTACCTACAGTCTCTTAACAACTACTCTACCCTACAGTATCATAACAAGTACTCTACGCTACAGTATCATAACAACTTCTCTACCTACAGTATCATAACAACTACTCTACCCTACAGTATCATAACAACTACTCTACCTACAGTATCAAAACAACTACTCTACCCTATAGTATCATAACAACTACTAAAACCCTACAGTATCATAACAACTACTCTACCTACAGTATCTTAACAACTACTCTACCCTACAGTATCATAACAACTACTCTACCCTACAGTATCATAACAACTACTCTACCTACAGTATCATAACAACTACTCTACCCTACAGTATCATAACAACTACTCTACCTACAGTATCATAACAACTACTCTATCCTACAGTATCATAACAACTACTCTACCCTACAGTATCATAACAACTACTCTACCTACAGTATCATAACAACTACTCTACCCTACAGTATCATAACAACTACTCTATCCTACAGTATCATAACAACTACTCTACCCTACAGTATCATAACAACTACTCTACCCTACAGTATCATAACAACTACTCTACCTACAGTATCTTAACCACTACTCTACCCTACAGTATCATAACAACTACTCTACCTAAACTATCTTAACAAATTCTCTACCCTACAGTATCATAACAACTACTCTACCCTACAGTATCATAACAACTACTCTACCCTACTTTATCATAACAACTACTCTAACCCTACAGTATCATAACAACTACTCTACCCTAGAGTATCATAACAACTACTCTACCCTACAGTATCATAACAACTTCTCTACCTAGAGTATCATAACAACTACTCTACCTACAGTATCATAACAACTACTCTACCCTACAGTATCATAACAACTACTCTACCTACAGTATCTTACCAACTACTATACCTACAGTATCTTAACAACTACTCTACCCTACAGTATCATAACAACACTCTACCCTACAGTATCATAACAACTACTCTACCCTACAGTATCAAAAAAACTACTCTACCCTAGAGTATCATAACAACTACTCTACCTACAGTATCTTAACAACTACTCTGCCTACAGTATCTTAACAACTACTCTACCCTACAGTATCATAACAACTACTCTACCTACAGTATCTTAACAACTACTCTACCCTACAGTATCATAACAACTACTCTACCTACAGTATCATAACAAGTACTCTATCCTACAGTATCTTAATAACTACTCTACCTACAGTATCTTAACAACTACTCTACCCTACAGTATCATAACAACACTCTACCCTACAGTATCATAACAACTACTCTACCCTACAGTATCAAAAAAACTACTCTACCCTAGAGTATCATAACAACTATTCTAACTACAGTATCTTAACAACTACTCTACCTACAGTATCTTAACAACTACTCTACCCTACAGTATCATAACAACTACTCTACCTACAGTATCTTACATTTACATTTACATTTTAGTCATTTAGCAGACGCTCTTATCCAGAGCGACTTACAGTTAGTGAATACATATATTTTTTTTATACTGGCCCCCTGTGGGAATCAAACCCACAACCCTGGCGTTGCAAACGCCATGCTCTATCAACTGAGCTATATCCCTGCCGGCCATTCCCTCCCCTACCCTGGACGACGCTGGGCCAATTGTGCGCCGCCCATGAGTCTCCCGGTCACGGCCGGCTGCGACAGAGCCTGGATTCGAACCAGGATCTCTAGTGGCACAGTTAGCACTGCGATGCAGTGCCTTAGACCACTGCGCCACTCTACCTACAGTATCTTAACAACTACTCTACCCTACAGTATCATAACAACTACTATACCCTACAGTATCATAACAACTACTCTACCCTACAGTATCATAACAACTACTCTACCCTACAGTATCATAACAACTACTCTACCCTACAGTATCATAACAACTACTCTACCCTACAGTATCATAAAAACTATTCTACCTACAGTATCTTAATAACTACTCTACCCTACAGTATCATAACAACTACTAAAACCCTACAGTATCATAACAACTACTCTACCTACAGTCTCTTAACAACTACAATACCCTACAGTATCATAACAAGTACTCTACGCTACAGTATCATAACAACTACTCTACCTACAGTATCATAACAAGTACTCTATCCTACAGTATCATAAAAACTACTCTACCCTTCAGTATCATAACAACTACTCTACCTACAGTATCATAACAACTACTCTACCCTATAGTATCATAACAACTACTAAAACCCAACAGTATCATAAAAACTACTCTACCTACAGTATCTTAACAACTACCCTACCCTACAGTATCATAACAACTACTCTACCCTACAGTATCATAACAACTACTCTACCTACAGTATCATAACAAGTACTCTATCATACAGTATCATAAAAACTACTCTACCCTACAGTATCATAACAACTACTCTACCCTAGAGTATCATAACAACTACTCTACCCTACAGTATCATAACAACTACTCTACACTACAGCATCATAACAACTACTCTACCTAAACTATAATAACAACTACTCTACCCTACAGTATCATAACAACTACTCTACCCTACAGTATCATAACAACTTCTCTACCTAGAGTATCATAACAACTACTCTACCTAGAGTATCATAACAACTACTCTACCCTACAGTATCATAACAACTACTCTACCCTACAGTATAATAACAACTACTCTACCCTAGAGTATCATAACAACTACTCTACCCTACAGTATCATAACATCTACTATACCTACAGTATCTTACCAACTACTCTACCTACAGTATCTTAACAACTACTCTACCCTACAGTATCATAACAACACTCTACACTACAGTATCATAACAGCTACTCTACCATACAGTATCTTAACAACTACTCTAACTACAGTCTCTTAACAACTACTCTACGCTACAGTATCATAACAACTTCTCTACCTACAGTATCATAACAACTACTCTACCCTACAGTATCATAACAACTACTCTACCTACAGTATCAAAACAACTACTCTACCCTATAGTATCATAACAACTACTAAAACCCTACAGTATCATAACAACTACTCTACCTACAGTATCTTAACAACTACTCTACCCTACAGTATCATAACAACTACTCTACCTACAGTATCTTACATTTACATTTACATTTTAGTCATTTAGCAGACGCTCTTATCCAGAGCGACTTACAGTTAGTGAATACATATATATTTTTTTTTTATACTGGCCCCCTGTGGGAATCAAACCCACAACCCTGGCGTTGCAAACGCCATGCTCTATCAACTGAGCTACATCCCTGCCGGCCATTCCCTCCCCTACCCTGGACGACGCTGGGCCAATTGTGCGCCGCCCATGAGTCTCCCGGTCGCGGCCGGCTGCGACAGAGCCTGGATTCGAACCAGGATCTCTAGTGGCACAGTTAGCACTGCGATGCAGTGCCTTAGACCACTGCGCCACTCTACCTACAGTATCTTAACAACTACTCTACCCTACAGTATCATAACAACTACTATACCCTACAGTATCATAACAACTACTCTACCCTACAGTATCATAACAACTACTCTACCCTACAGTATCATAACAACTACTCTACCCTACAGTATCATAACAACTACTCTACCCTACAGTATCATAACAACTACTCTACCCTACAGTATCATAACAACTACTATACCCTACAGTATCATAACAACTACTCTACCCTACAGTATCATAACAACTACTCTACCCTACAGTATCATAACAACTACTCTACCCTACAGTATCATAACAACTACTCTACCCTACAGTATCATAAAAACTATTCTACCTACAGTATCTTAATAACTACTCTACCCTACAGTATCATAACAACTACTAAAACCCTACAGTATCATAACAACTACTCTACCTACAGTCTCTTAACAACTACAATACCCTACAGTATCATAACAAGTACTCTACGCTACAGTATCATAACAAATACTCTACCTACAGTATCATAACAAGTACTCTATCCTACAGTATCATAAAAACTACTCTACCCTTCAGTATCATAACAACTTCTCTACCTAGAGTATCATAACAACTACTCTACCTAGAGTATCATAACAACTACTCTACCCTACAGTATCATAACAACTACTCTAACCGACAATATCATAACAACTACTCTACCTACAGTATCATAACAACTACTCAACCCTACAGTATCATGAAAACTATTCTACCTACAGTATCATAACAAGTACTCTATCATACAGTATCATAAAAACTACTCTACCCTACAGTATCATAACAACTACTCTACCCTAGAGTATCATAACAACTACTCTACCTACAGTATCATAACATCTACTATACCTACAGTATCTTACCAACTACTCTACCTACAGTATCTTAACAACTACTCTACCCTACAGTATCATAACAACACTCTACACTACAGTATCATAACAGCTACTCTACCATACAGTATCTTAACAACTACTCTACCTACAGTCTCTTAACAACTACTCTACCCTACAGTATCATAACAAGTACTCTACGCTACAGTATCATAACAACTTCTCTACCTACAGTATCATAACAACTACTCTACCCTACAGTATCATAACAACTACTCTACCTACAGTATCAAAACAACTACTCTACCCTATAGTATCATAACAACTACTAAAACCCTACAGTATCATAACAACTACTCTACCTACAGTATCTTAACAACTACTCTACCCTACAGTATCATAACAACTACTCTACCCTACAGTATCATAACAACTACTCTACCTACAGTATCATAACAACTACTCTACCCTACAGTATCATAACAACTACTCTACCTACAGTATCATAACAACTACTCTATCCTACAGTATCATAACAACTACTCTACCCTACAGTATCATAACAACTACTCTACCTACAGTATCATAACAACTACTCTACCCTACAGTATCATAACAACTACTCTATCCTACAGTATCATAACAACTACTCTACCCTACAGTATCATAACAACTACTCTACCCTACAGTATCATAACAACTACTCTACCTACAGTATCTTAACCACTACTCTACCCTACAGTATCATAACAACTACTCTACCTAAACTATCTTAACAAATTCTCTACCCTACAGTATCATAACAACTACTCTACCCTACAGTATCATAACAACTACTCTACCCTACTTTATCGTAACAACTACTCTAACCCTACAGTATCATAACAACTACTCTACCCTAGAGTATCATAACAACTACTCTACCCTACAGTATCATAACAACTTCTCTACCTAGAGTATCATAACAACTACTCTACCTACAGTATCATAACAACTACTCTACCCTACAGTATCATAACAACTACTCTACCTACAGTATCTTACCAACTACTATACCCACAGTATCTTAACAACTACTCTACCCTACAGTATCATAACAACACTCTACCCTACAGTATCATAACAACTACTCTACCCTACAGTATCAAAAAAACTACTCTACCCTAGAGTATCATAACAACTACTCTACCTACAGTATCTTAACAACTACTCTGCCTACAGTATCTTAACAACTACTCTACCCTACAGTATCATAACAACTACTCTACCTACAGTATCTTAACAACTACTCTACCCTACAGTATCATAACAACTACTCTACCTACAGTATCATAACAAGTACTCTATCCTACAGTATCATAACAACTACTCTACCCTACAGTATCATAACAACTACTCTACCCTACTTTATCATAACAACTACTCTAACCCTACAGTATCATAACAACTACTCTACCCTAGAGTATCATAACAACTACTCTACCCTACAGTATCATAACAACTTCTCTACCTAGAGTATCATAACAACTACTCTACCCTACAGTATCATAACAACTACTCTAACTGACAGTATCATAACAACTACTCTACCTACAGTATCATAACAACTACTCTACCCTACAGTATCATAACAACTACTCAACCCTACAGTATCATAAAAACGATTCTACCTACAGTATCTTAATAACTACTCTACCCTACAGTATCATAACATCTACTCTACCTACAGTATCTTACCAACTACTCTACCTACAGTATCTTAACAACTACTCTACCCTACAGTATCATAACAACACTCTACCTTACAGTATCATAACAACTACTCTACCCTACAGTATCAAAAAAACTACTCTACCCTAGAGTATCATAACAACTACTCTACCTACAGTATCTTAACAACTACTCTACCTACAGTGTCTTAACAACTACTCTACCCTACAGTATCATAACAACTACTCTACCTACAGTATCTTAACAACTACTCTACCCTACAGTATCATAACAACTACTCTACCTACAGTATCATAACAAGTACTCTATCCTACAGTATCATAACAACTACTCTACACTACAGTATCATAACAACTACTCTACCTACAGTATCATAACAACTACTCTACCCTACAGTATCATAACAACTACTAAAACGCTACAGTATCATAACAACTACTCTACCTACAGTATCTTAACAACTACTCTACCCTACAGTATCATAACAACTACTCTACCCTACAGTATCATAACAACTACTCTACCTACAGTATCATAACAACTACTCTACCCTACAGTATCATAACAACTACTCTACCCTACAGTATCATAACAACTACTCTACCTACAGTATCTTAACCACTACTCTACCCTACAGTATCATAACAACTACTCTACCTAAACTATCTTAACAAATTCTCTACCCTACAGTATCATAACAACTACTCTACCCTACAGTATCATAACAACTACTCTACCCTACTTTATCATAACAACTACTCTAACCCTACAGTATCATAACAACTACTCTACCCTAGAGTATCATAACAACTACTCTACCCTACAGTATCATAACAACTTCTCTACCTAGAGTATCATAACAACTACTCTACCCTACAGTATCATAACAACTACTCTAACCGACAGTATCATAACAACTACTCTACCTACAGTATCATAACAACTACTCTACCCTACAGTATCATAACAACTACTCTACCTACAGTATCTTACAAACTACTATACCTACAGTATCTTAACAACTACTCTACCCTACAGTATCATAACAACACTCTACCCTACAGTATCATAACAACTACTCCACCCTACAGTATCAAAAAAACTACTCTACCCTAGAGTATCATAACAACTACTCTACCTACAGTATCTTAACAACTACTCTGCCTACAGTATCTTAACAACTACTCTACCCTACAGTATCATAACAACTACTCTACCTACAGTATCTTAACAACTACTCTACCCTACAGTATCATAACAACTACTCTACCTACAGTATCATAACAAGTACTCAATCCTACAGTATCATAACAACTACTCTACCCTACAGTATCATAACAACTACTCTACCCTACTTTATCATAACAACTACTCTAACCCTACAGTATCATAACAACTACTCTACCCTAGAGTATCATAACAACTACTCTACCCTACAGTATCATAACAACTTCTCTACCTAGAGTATCATAACAACTACTCTACCCTACAGTATCATAACAACTACTCTAACTGACAGTATCATAACAACTACTCTACCTACAGTATCATAACAACTACTCTACCTTACAGTATCATAACAACTACTCTACCTAGAGTATCATAACAACTACTCTACCCTACAGTATCATAACAACTACTCTAACCGACAGTATCATAACAACTACTCTACCTACAGTATCATAACAACTACTCTACCCTACAGTATCATAACAACTACTCTACCTACAGTATCTTACCAACTACTATACCTACAGTATCTTAACAACTACTCTACCCTACAGTATCATAACAACACTCTACCCTACAGTATCATAACAACTACTCTACCCTACAGTATCAAAAAAACTACTCTACCCTAGAGTATCATAACAACTACTCTACCTACAGTATCTTAACAACTACTCTGCCTACAGTATCTTAACAACTACTCTACCCTACAGTATCATAACAACTACTCTACCTACAGTATCTTAACAACTACTCTACCCTACAGTATCATAACAACTACTCTACCTACAGTATCATAACAAGTACACAATCCTACAGTATCATAACAACTACTCTACCCTACAGTATCATAACAACTACTCTACCCTACTTTATCATAACAACTACTCTAACCCTACAGTATCATAACAACTACTCTACCCTAGAGTATCATAACAACTACTCTACCCTACAGTATCATAACAACTTCTCTACCTAGAGTATCATAACAACTACTCTACCCTACAGTATCATAACAACTACTCTAACTGACAGTATCATAACAACTACTCTACCTACAGTATCATAACAACTACTCTACCCTACAGTATCATAACAACTACTCAACCCTACAGTATCATAAAAACGATTCTACCTACAGTATCTTAATAACTACTCTACCCTACAGTATCATAACATCTACTCTACCTACAGTATCTTACCAACTACTCTACCTACAGTATCTTATCAACTACTCTACCCTACAGTATCATAACAACACTCTACCCTACAGTATCATAACAACTACTCTACCCTACAGTATCAAAAAAACTACTCTACCCTAGAGTATCATAACAACTACTCTACCTACAGTATCTTAACAACTACTCTACCTACAGTGTCTTAACAACTACTATACCCTACAGTATCATAACAACTACTCTACCTACAGTATCTTAACAACTACTCTACCCTACAGTATCATAACAACTACTCTACCTACAGTATCATAACAAGTACTCTATCCTACAGTATCATAACAACTACTCTACCCTACAGTATCATAACAACTACTCTACCTACAGTATCATAACAACTACTCTACCCTACAGTATCATAACAACTACTAAAACGCTACAGTATCATAACAACTACTCTACCTACAGTATCTTAACAACTACTCTACCCTACAGTATCATAACAACTACTCTACCCTAAAGTATCATAACAACTACTAAAACCCTACAGTATCATAACAACTACTCTACCCTACAGTATCATAACACCTACTCTACCCTACAGTATAATAACAACTACTCTACCTACAGTATCATAACAACTACTCTATCCTAAAGTATTTATAACAACTACTCTACCCTACAGTATCATAACAACTACTCTAACCCTACAGTATCATAACAACTACTCTACCTAAACTATCATAACAAATACTCTACCCTACAGTATCATAACAACTACTCTACCTACAGTATCTTAACAACTACTCTACCCTACAGTATCATAACAACTACTCTACCTACAGTATCATAACACGTACTCTATCCTACAGTATCATAACAACTACTCTACCCTACAGTATCATAACAACTACTCTACCTACAGTATCATAACAACTACTCTACCCTACAGTATCATAACAACTACTAAAACGCTACAGTATCATAACAACTACTTTACCTACAGTATCTTAAAAACTACTCTACCCTACAGTATCATAACAACTACTCTACACTATAGTATCATAACAACTACTAAAACCCTACAGTATCATAACAACTACTCTACCCTACAGTATAATAACAACTACTCTACCTACAGTATCATAACAACTACTCTAACCCTACAGTATCATAACAACTATTCTACCTAAACTATCATAACAAATACTCTACCCTACTGTATCAAAACAACTACTCTACACTACAGCATCATAACAACTACTCTACCTAAACTACAATAACAACTACTCTACCCTACAGTATCATAACAACTACTCTACCCTACAGTATCATAACAACTACTCTAACCCTACAGTATCATAACAACTACTCTTCCCTAGAGTATCATAACAACTACTCTACCCTACAGTATCATAACAACTACTCTAACCGACATTATCATAACAACTACTTTACCTACAGTATCATAACAACTACTCTACCCTACAGTATCATAAGAATTACTCTAACCGACAGTATCATAACAACTACTCTACCTACAGTATCATAACAACTACTCTACCCTACAGTATCATAACAACTACTCAACCCTACAGTATCATAAAAACTATTCTACCTACAGTATCTTAATAACTACTCTACCCTACAGCATCATAACAACTACTCAACCCTACAGTATCATAACATCTACACTACCTACAGTATCTTACCAACTACTCTACCTACAGTATCTTAACAACTACTCTACCCTACAGTATCATAACAACACTCTACCCTACAGTATCATAACAACTACTCTACCCTACAGTATCAAAAAAACTACTCTACCCTAGAGTATCATAACAACTACTCTACCTACAGTATCTGAACAACTACTCTACCTACAGTATCTTAACAACTACTCTACCCTACAGTATCATAACAACTACTCTACCCTACAGTATCATAACAACTACCCTACCCTACAGTATCATAACAATTACTCTAGCCTACAGTATCATAACAACTACTCTACCCTATAGTATCATAACAACTACTCAACCCTACAGTATCATAAAAACTATTCTACCTACAGTATCTTAATAACTACTCTACCCTACAGCATCATAACAACTACTCAACCCTACAGTATCATAACATCTACTCTACCTACAGTATCTTAATAACTACTCTACCCTACAGTATCATAACATCTACTCTACCTACAGTATCTTACCAACTACTCTACCTACAGTATCTTAACAACTACTCTACCCTACAGTATCATAACAACACTCTACCCTACAGTATCATAACAACTACTCTACCCTACAGTATCAAAAAAACTACTCTACCCTAGAGTATCATAACAACTACTCTACCTACAGTATCTTAACAACTACTCTACCTACAGTGTCTTAACAACTACTCTACCCTACAGTATCATAACAACTACTCTACCAACAGTATCTTAACAACTACTCTACCCTACAGTATCATAACAACTACTCTACCTACAGTATCATAACAAGTACTCTATCCTACAGTATCATAACAACTACTCTACCCTACAGTATCATAACAACTTCTCTACCTACAGTATCATAACAACTACTCTACCCTACAGTATCATAACAACTACTAAAACGCTACAGTATCATAACAACTACTCTACCTACAGTATCTTAACAACTACTCTACCCTACAGTATCATAACAACTACTCTACCCTAAAGTATCATAACAACTACTAAAACCCTACAGTATCATAACAACTACTCTACCCTACAGTATCATAACACCTACTCTACCCTACAGTATAATAACAACTACTCTACCTACAGTATCATAACAACTACTCTATCCTAAAGTATTTATAACAACTACTCTACCCTACAGTATCATAACAACTACTCTAACCCTACAGTATCATAACAACTACTCTACCTAAACTATCATAACAAATACTCTACCCTACAGTATCATAACAACTACTCTACACTACAGCATCATAACAACTACTCTACCTAAACTATAATAACAACTACTCTACCCTACAGTATCATAACAACTACTCTACCCTACAGTATCATAACAACTACTCTAACCCTACAGTATCATAACAACTACTCTACCCTAGAGTATCATAACAACTACTCTACCCTACAGTATCATAACAACTTCTCTACCTAGAGTATCATAACAACTACTCTACCTAGAGTATCATAACAACTACTCTGCCTACAGTATCTTAACAACTACTCTATCCTACAATATCATAACAACTACTCTACCCTACAGTATCATAACAACTACTCTACCCTACAGTATCATAACAACTACTCTACCCTACAGTATCATAACAACTACTCTACCTACAGTATCATAACAACTACTCTACCTACAGTATCATAACAACTACTCTACCCTATAGTATCATAACAACTACTAAATCCCTACAGTATCATAACAACTACTCTACCTACAGTATCTTAACAACTACTCTACCCTACAGTATCATAACAACTACTCTACCTACAGTATCATAACACGTACTCTATCCTACAGTATCATAACAACTACTCTACCCTACAGTATCATAACAACTACTCTACCTACAGTATCATAACAACTACTCTACCCTACAGTATCATAACAACTACTCTACCTACAGTATCTTAAAAACTACTCTACCCTACAGTATCATAACAACTACTCTACACTATAGTATCATAACAACTACTAAAACCCTACAGTATCATAACAACTACTCTACCCTACAGTATCATAACACCTACTCTACCCTACAGTATAATAACAACTACTCTACCTACAGTATCATAACAACTACTCTAACCCTACAGTATCATAACAACTACTCAACCCTACAGTATCATAAAAACTATTCTACCTACAGTATCTTAATAACTACTCTACCCTACAGCATCATAACAACTACTCAACCCTACAGTATCATAACATCTACACTACCTACAGTATCTTACCAACTACTCTACCCTACAGTATCATAACAACACTCTACCCTACAGTATCATAACAACTACTCTACCCTACAGTATCAAAAAAACTACTCTACCCTAGAGTATCATAACAACTACTCTACCTACAGTATCTTAACAACTACTCTACCTACAGTGTCTTAACAACTACTCTACCCTACAGTATCATAACAACTACTCTACCTACAGTATCTTAACAACTACTCTACCCTACAGTATCATAACAACTACTCTACCTACAGTATCATAACAAGTACTCTATCCTACAGTATCATAACAACTACTCTACCCTACAGTATCATAACAACTACTCTACCTACAGTATCATAACAACTACTCTACCCTACAGTATCATAACAACTACTAAAACGCTACAGTATCATAACAACTACTCTACCTACAGTATCTTAACAACTACTCTACCCTACAGTATCATAACAACTACTCTACCCTAAAGTATCATAACAACTACTAAAACCCTACAGTATCATAACAACTACTCTACCCTACAGTATCATAACACCTACTCTACCCTACAGTATAATAACAACTACTCTACCTACAGTATCATAACAACTACTCTATCCTAAAGTATTTATAACAACTACTCTACCCTACAGTATCATAACAACTACTCTAACCCTACAGTATCATAACAACTACTCTACCTAAACTATCATAACAAATACTCTACCCTACAGTATCATAACAACTACTCTACCTACAGTATCTTAACAACTACTCTACCCTACAGTATCATAACAACTACTCTACCTACAGTATCATAACACGTACTCTATCCTACAGTATCATAACAACTACTCTACCCTACAGTATCATAACAACTACTCTACCTACAGTATCATAACAACTACTCTACCCTACAGTATCATAACAACTACTAAAACGCTACAGTATCATAACAACTACTTTACCTACAGTATCTTAAAAACTACTCTACCCTACAGTATCATAACAACTACTCTACACTATAGTATCATAACAACTACTAAAACCCTACAGTATCATAACAACTACTCTACCCTACAGTATAATAACAACTACTCTACCTACAGTATCATAACAACTACTCTAACCCTACAGTATCATAACAACTATTCTACCTAAACTATCATAACAAATACTCTACCCTACTGTATCAAAACAACTACTCTACACTACAGCATCATAACAACTACTCTACCTAAACTACAATAACAACTACTCTACCCTACAGTATCATAACAACTACTCTACCCTACAGTATCATAACAACTACTCTAACCCTACAGTATCATAACAACTACTCTTCCCTAGAGTATCATAACAACTACTCTACCCTACAGTATCATAACAACTACTCTAACCGACATTATCATAACAACTACTTTACCTACAGTATCATAACAACTACTCTACCCTACAGTATCATAAGAATTACTCTAACCGACAGTATCATAACAACTACTCTACCTACAGTATCATAACAACTACTCTACCCTACAGTATCATAACAACTACTCAACCCTACAGTATCATAAAAACTATTCTACCTACAGTATCTTAATAACTACTCTACCCTACAGCATCATAACAACTACTCAACCCTACAGTATCATAACATCTACACTACCTACAGTATCTTACCAACTACTCTACCTACAGTATCTTAACAACTACTCTACCCTACAGTATCATAACAACACTCTACCCTACAGTATCATAACAACTACTCTACCCTACAGTATCAAAAAAACTACTCTACCCTAGAGTATCATAACAACTACTCTACCTACAGTATCTGAACAACTACTCTACCTACAGTATCTTAACAACTACTCTACCCTACAGTATCATAACAACTACTCTACCCTACAGTATCATAACAACTACCCTACCCTACAGTATCATAACAATTACTCTAGCCTACAGTATCATAACAACTACTCTACCCTATAGTATCATAACAACTACTCAACCCTACAGTATCATAAAAACTATTCTACCTACAGTATCTTAATAACTACTCTACCCTACAGCATCATAACAACTACTCAACCCTACAGTATCATAACATCTACTCTACCTACAGTATCTTAATAACTACTCTACCCTACAGTATCATAACATCTACTCTACCTACAGTATCTTACCAACTACTCTACCTACAGTATCTTAACAACTACTCTACCCTACAGTATCATAACAACACTCTACCCTACAGTATCATAACAACTACTCTACCCTACAGTATCAAAAAAACTACTCTACCCTAGAGTATCATAACAACTACTCTACCTACAGTATCTTAACAACTACTCTACCTACAGTGTCTTAACAACTACTCTACCCTACAGTATCATAACAACTACTCTACCAACAGTATCTTAACAACTACTCTACCCTACAGTATCATAACAACTACTCTACCTACAGTATCATAACAAGTACTCTATCCTACAGTATCATAACAACTACTCTACCCTACAGTATCATAACAACTTCTCTACCTACAGTATCATAACAACTACTCTACCCTACAGTATCATAACAACTACTAAAACGCTACAGTATCATAACAACTACTCTACCTACAGTATCTTAACAACTACTCTACCCTACAGTATCATAACAACTACTCTACCCTAAAGTATCATAACAACTACTAAAACCCTACAGTATCATAACAACTACTCTACCCTACAGTATCATAACACCTACTCTACCCTACAGTATAATAACAACTACTCTACCTACAGTATCATAACAACTACTCTATCCTAAAGTATTTATAACAACTACTCTACCCTACAGTATCATAACAACTACTCTAACCCTACAGTATCATAACAACTACTCTACCTAAACTATCATAACAAATACTCTACCCTACAGTATCATAACAACTACTCTACACTACAGCATCATAACAACTACTCTACCTAAACTATAATAACAACTACTCTACCCTACAGTATCATAACAACTACTCTACCCTACAGTATCATAACAACTACTCTAACCCTACAGTATCATAACAACTACTCTACCCTAGAGTATCATAACAACTACTCTACCCTACAGTATCATAACAACTTCTCTACCTAGAGTATCATAACAACTACTCTACCTAGAGTATCATAACAACTACTCTGCCTACAGTATCTTAACAACTACTCTATCCTACAATATCATAACAACTACTCTACCCTACAGTATCATAACAACTACTCTACCCTACAGTATCATAACAACTACTCTACCCTACAGTATCATAACAACTACTCTACCTACAGTATCATAACAACTACTCTACCTACAGTATCATAACAACTACTCTACCCTATAGTATCATAACAACTACTAAATCCCTACAGTATCATAACAACTACTCTACCTACAGTATCTTAACAACTACTCTACCCTACAGTATCATAACAACTACTCTACCTACAGTATCATAACACGTACTCTATCCTACAGTATCATAACAACTACTCTACCCTACAGTATCATAACAACTACTCTACCTACAGTATCATAACAACTACTCTACCCTACAGTATCATAACAACTACTAAAACGCTACAGTATCATAACAACTACTCTACCTACAGTATCTTAAAAACTACTCTACCCTACAGTATCATAACAACTACTCTACACTATAGTATCATAACAACTACTAAAACCCTACAGTATCATAACAACTACTCTACCCTACAGTATCATAACACCTACTCTACCCTACAGTATAATAACAACTACTCTACCTACAGTATCATAACAACTACTCTAACCCTACAGTATCATAACAACTACTCAACCCTACAGTATCATAAAAACTATTCTACCTACAGTATCTTAATAACTACTCTACCCTACAGCATCATAACAACTACTCAACCCTACAGTATCATAACATCTACACTACCTACAGTATCTTACCAACTACTCTACCCTACAGTATCATAACAACACTCTACCCTACAGTATCATAACAACTACTCTACCCTACAGTATCAAAAAAACTACTCTACCCTAGAGTATCATAACAACTACTCTACCTACAGTATCTGAACAACTACTCTACCTACAGTATCTTAACAACTACTCTACCCTACAGTATCATAACAACTACTCTACCCTACAGTATCATAACAACTACTCTACCCTACAGTATCATAACAATTACTCTAGCCTACAGTATCATAACAACTACTCTACCCTATAGTATCATAACAACTACTCAACCCTACAGTATCATAAAAACTATTCTACCTACAGTATCTTAATAACTACTCTACCCTACAGTATCATAACATCTACTCTACCTACAGTATCTTACCAACTACTCTACCTACAGTATCTTAACAACTACTCTACCCTACAGTATCATAACAACACTCTACCCTACAGTATCATAACAACTACTCTACCCTACAGTATCAAAAAAACTACTCTACCCTAGAGTATCATAACAACTACTCTACCTACAGTATCTTAACAACTACTCTACCTACAGTGTCTTAACAACTACTCTACCCTACAGTATCATAACAACTACTCTACCTACAGTATCTTAACAACTACTCTACCCTACAGTATCATAACAACTACTCTACCTACAGTATCATAACAAGTACTCTATCCTACAGTATCATAACAACTACTCTACCCTACAGTATCATAACAACTACTCTACCTACAGTATCATAACAACTACTCTACCCTACAGTATCATAACAACTACTAAAACGCTACAGTATCATAACAACTACTCTACCTACAGTATCTTAACAACTACTCTACCCTACAGTATCATAACAACTACTCTACCCTAAAGTATCATAACAACTACTAAAACCCTACAGTATCATAACAACTACTCTACCCTACAGTATCATAACACCTACTCTACCCTACAGTATAATAACAACTACTCTACCTACAGTATCATAACAACTACTCTATCCTAAAGTATTTATAACAACTACTCTACCCTACAGTATCATAACAACTACTCTAACCCTACAGTATCATAACAACTACTCTACCTAAACTATCATAACAAATACTCTACCCTACAGTATCATAACAACTACTCTACACTACAGCATCATAACAACTACTCTACCTAAACTATAATAACAACTACTCTACCCTACAGTATCATAACAACTACTCTACCCTACAGTATCATAACAACTACTCTACCCTACAGTATCATAACAACTACTCTACCCTACAGTATCATAACAACTACTCTACCTACAGTATCATAACAACTACTCTACCTACAGTATCATAACAACTACTCTACCCTATAGTATCATAACAACTACTAAATCCCTACAGTATCATAACAACTACTCTACCTACAGTATCTTAACAACTACTCTACCCTACAGTATCATAACAACTACTCTACCTACAGTATCATAACACGTACTCTATCCTACAGTATCATAACAACTACTCTACCCTACAGTATCATAACAACTACTCTACCTACAGTATCATAACAACTACTCTACCCTACAGTATCATAACAACTACTAAAACGCTACAGTATCATAACAACTACTCTACCTACAGTATCTTAAAAACTACTCTACCCTACAGTATCATAACAACTACTCTACACTATAGTATCATAACAACTACTAAAACCCTACAGTATCATAACAACTACTCTACCCTACAGTATCATAACACCTACTCTACCCTACAGTATAATAACAACTACTCTACCTACAGTATCATAACAACTACTCTAACCCTACAGTATCATAACAACTACTCAACCCTACAGTATCATAAAAACTATTCTACCTACAGTATCTTAATAACTACTCTACCCTACAGTATCATAACAACTACTCTACACTATAGTATCATAACAACTACTAAAACCCTACAGTATCATAACAACTACTCTACCCTACAGTATCATAACACCTACTCTACCCTACAGTATAATAACAACTACTCTACCTACAGTATCATAACAACTACTCTAACCCTACAGTATCATAACAACTACTCAACCCTACAGTATCATAAAAACTATTCTACCTACAGTATCTTAATAACTACTCTACCCTACAGCATCATAACAACTACTCAACCCTACAGTATCATAACATCTACACTACCTACAGTATCTTACCAACTACTCTACCCTACAGTATCATAACAACACTCTACCCTACAGTATCATAACAACTACTCTACCCTACAGTATCAAAAAAACTACTCTACCCTAGAGTATCATAACAACTACTCTACCTACAGTATCTGAACAACTACTCTACCTACAGTATCTTAACAACTACTCTACCTTACAGTATCATAACAACTACTCTACCCTACAGTATCATAACAACTACTCTACCCTACAGTATCATAACAATTACTCTAGCCTACAGTATCATAACAACTACTCTACCCTATAGTATCATAACAACTACTCAACCCTACAGTATCATAAAAACTATTCTACCTACAGTATCTTAATAACTACTCTACCCTACAGCATCATAACAACTACTCAACCCTACAGTATCATAACATCTACTATACCTACAGTATCTTAATAACTACTCTACCCTACAGTATCATAACATCTACTCTACCTACAGTATCTTACCAACTACTCTACCTACAGTATCTTAACAACTACTCTACCCTACAGTATCATAACAACACTCTACCCTACAGTATCATAACAACTACTCTACCCTACAGTATCAAAAAAACTACTCTACCCTAGAGTATCATAACAACTACTCTACCTACAGTATCTTAACAACTACTCTACCTACAGTGTCTTAACAACTACTCTACCCTACAGTATCATAACAACTACTCTACCTACAGTATCTTAACAACTACTCTACCCTACAGTATCATAACAACTACTCTACCTACAGTATCATAACAAGTACTCTATCCTACAGTATCATAACAACTACTCTACCCTACAGTATCATAACAACTACTCTACCTACAGTATCATAACAACTACTCTACCCTACAGTATCATAACAACTACTAAAACGCTACAGTATCATAACAACTACTCTACCTACAGTATCTTAACAACTACTCTACCCTACAGTATCATAACAACTACTCTACCCTAAAGTATCATAACAACTACTAAAACCCTACAGTATCATAACAACTACTCTACCCTACAGTATCATAACACCTACTCTACCCTACAGTATAATAACAACTACTCTACCTACAGTATCATAACAACTACTCTATCCTAAAGTATTTATAACAACTACTCTACCCTACAGTATCATAACAACTACTCTAACCCTACAGTATCATAACAACTACTCTACCTAAACTATCATAACAAATACTCTACCCTACAGTATCATAACAACTACTCTACACTACAGCATCATAACAACTACTCTACCTAAACTATAATAACAACTACTCTACCCTACAGTATCATAACAACTACTCTACCCTACAGTATCATAACAACTACTCTAACCCTACAGTATCATAACAACTACTCTACCCTAGAGTATCATAACAACTACTCTACCCTACAGTATCACAACAACTTCTCTACCTAGAGTATCATAACAACTACTCTACCTAGAGTATCATAACAACTACTCTGCCTACAGTATCTTAACAACTACTCTATCCTACAATATCATAACAACTACTCTACCCTACAGTATCATAACAACTACTCTACCCTACAGTATCATAACAACTACTCTACCCTACAGTATCATAACAACTACTCTACCTACAGTATCATAACAACTACTCTACCTACAGTATCATAACAACTACTCTACCCTATAGTATCATAACAACTACTAAATCCCTACAGTATCATAACAACTACTCTATCTACAGTATCTTAACAACTACTCTACCCTACAGTATCATAACAACTACTCTACCTACAGTATCATAACACGTACTCTATCCTACAGTATCATAACAACTACTCTATCTACAGTATCTTAACAACTACTCTACCCTACAGTATCATAACAACTACTCTACCTACAGTATCATAACAACTACTCTACCCTACAGTATCATAACAACTACTAAAACGCTACAGTATCATAACAACTACTCTACCTACAGTATCTTAAAAACTACTCTACCCTACAGTATCATAACAACTACTCTACACTATAGTATCATAACAACTACTAAAACCCTACAGTATCATAACAACTACTCTACCCTACAGTATCATAACACCTACTCTACCCTACAGTATAATAACAACTACTCTACCTACAGTATCATGACAACTACTCTAACCCTACAGTATCATAACAACTACTCTACCTAAACTATCATAACAAATACTCTACCCTACTGTATCAAAACAACTGCTCTACACTACAGCATCATAACAACTACTCTACCTAAACTATAATAACAACTACTCTACCCTACAGTATCATAACAACTACTCTACCCTACAGTATCATAACAACTACTCTAACACTACAGTATCATAACAACTACTCTTCCCTAGAGTATCATAACAACTACTCTACCCTACAGTATCATAACAACTACTCTAACCGACACTATCATAACAACTACTTTACCTACAGTATCATAACAACTACTCTACCCTACAGTATCATAAGAATTACTCTAACCGACAGTATCATAACAACTACTCTACCTACAGTATCATAACAACTACTCTACCCTACATTATCATAACAACTACTCAACCCTACAGTATCATAAAAACGATTCTACCTACAGTATCTTAATAACTACTCTACCCTACAGCATCATAACAACTACTCAACCCTACAGTATCATAACATCTACTCTACCTACAGTATCTTACCAACTACTCTACCTACAGTATCTTAACAACTACTCTACCCTACAGTATCATAACAACACTCTACCCTACAGTATCATAACAACTACTCTACCCTACAGTATCAAAAAAACTACTCTACCCTAGAGTATCATAACAACTACTCTACCTACAGTATCTGAACAACTACTCTACCTACAGTATCTTAACAACTACTCTACCCTACAGTATCATAACAACTACTCTACCCTACAGTATCATAACAACTACTCTACCCTACAGTATCATAACAATTACTCTAGCCTACAGTATCATAACAACTACTCTACCCTATAGTATCATAACAACTACTCTACCTACAGTATCTTAACAACTACTCTACCTACAGTATCTTAACAACTACTCTACCCTACAGTATCATAACAACTACTCTACCCTATAGTATCATAACAACTACTCTACCTACAGTATCATAACAACTACTCTACCCTATAGTACCATAACAACTACTAAAACCCTACAGTATCATAACAACTACTCTACCTACAGTATCTTAACAACTACTCTACCCTACAGTATCATAACAACTACTCTACCTACAGTATCATAACAAGTACTCTACCCTACAGCATCATAACAACTACTCAACCCTACAGTATCATAACATCTACTCTACCTACAGTATCTTACCAACTACTCTACCTACAGTATCTTAACAACTACTCTACCCTACAGTATCATAACAACACTCTACCCTACAGTATCATAACAAGTACTCTACCCTACAGTATCAAAAAAACTACTCAACCCTAGAGTATCATAACAACTACTCTACATACAGTATCTGAACAACTACTCTACCTACAGTATCTTAACAACTACTCTACCCTACAGTATCATAACAACTACTCTACCCTACAGTATCATAACAATTTATCTAGCCTACAGTATCATAACAACTACTCTACCCTATAGTATCATAACAACTACTCTACCTACAGTATCTTAACAACTACTCTACCTACAGTATCTTAACAACTACTCTACCCTACAGTATCATAACAACTACTCTACCCTATAGAATCATAACAACTACTAAAACCCTACAGTATCATAACAACTACTCTACCCTACAGTATCATAACACCTACTCTACCCTACAGTATAATAACAACTACTCTACCCTACAGTATAATAACAATTACTCTATCCTAAAGTATTTATAACAACTACTCTACCCTACAGTATCATAACAACTACTCTAACCCTACAGTATCATAACAACTACTCTACCTAAACTATCATAACAAATAATCTACCCTACAGTATCATAACAACTACTCTACCTACAGTATCATAACAAGTACTCTACCCTACAGCATCATAACAACTACTCAACCCTACAGTATCATAACATCTACTCTACCTACAGTATCTTACCAACTACTCTACCTACAGTATCTTAACAACTACTCTACCCTACAGTATCATAACAACACTCTACCCTACAGTATCATAACAAGTACTCTACCCTACAGTATCAAAAAAACTACTCAACCCTAGAGTATCATAACAACTACTCTACATACAGTATCTGAACAACTACTCTACCTACAGTATCTTAACAACTACTCTACCCTACAGTATCATAACAACTACTCTACCCTACAGTATCATAACAATTACTCTAGCCTACAGTATCATAACAACTACTCTACCCTATAGTATCATAACAACTACTCTACCTACAGTATCTTAACAACTACTCTACCTACAGTATCTTAACAACTACTCTACCCTACAGTATCATAACAACTACTCTACCCTATAGAATCATAACAACTACTAAAACCCTACAGTATCATAACAACTACTCTACCCTACAGTATCATAACACCTACTCTACCCTACAGTATAATAACAACTACTCTACCCTACAGTATAATAACAATTACTCTATCCTAAAGTATTTATAACAACTACTCTACCCTACAGTATCATAACAACTACTCTAACCCTACAGTATCATAACAACTACTCTACCTAAACTATCATAACAAATACTCTACCCTACAGTATCATAACAACTACTCTACACTACAGCATCATAACAACTACTCTACCTAAACTATAATAACAACTACTCTACCCTACAGTATCATTACAACTACTCTACCCTACAGTATCATAACAACTACTCTAACCCTACAGTATCATAACAACTACTCTACCCTAGAGTATCATAACAACTACTCTACCCTACAGTATCATAACAACTCCTCTACCTAGAGTATCATAACAACTACTCTACCTACAGTATCTTAACAACTACTCTACCCTACAATATCATAACTACTACTCTACCCTACAGTATCATAACAACTACTCTACCCTACAGTATCATAACAACTACTCTACCTAGAGTATCATAACAACTACTCTACCTACAGTATCTTAACAACTACTCTACCCTACAATATCATAACAACTACTCTACCCTACAGTATCATAACAACTAATCTACCCTACAGTATCATAACAACTACTCTACCCTACAGTATCATAACAACTACTCTACCTACAGTATCATAACAACTACTCTACCTACAGTATCATAACAACTACTCTACCCTATAGTATCATAACAACTACTAATTCCCTACAGTATCATAACAACTACTCTACCTACAGTATCTTATCAACTACTCTACCCTACAGTATCATAACAACTACTCTATCCTACAGTATCATAACAACTACTCTACCCTACAGTATCATAACAACTACTCTACCTACAGTATCATAACAACAACTCTACCTACAGTATCATAACAACTACTCTACCCTACAGTATCATAACAACTACTAAAACCCTACAGTATCACAACCACTACTCTACCCTACAGTATAATAACATCTACTCTACCTACAGTATCATAACAACTACTCTAACCCTACAGTATCATAACAACTACTCTACCTAAACTATCATAACAAATACTCTACCCTACAGTATCATAACAACTACTTTACACTAAAGCATCAAAACAACTACTCTACCTAAACTATAATAACAACTACTCTACCCTACAGTATCATAACAACTACTCTACCCTACAGTATCATAACAACTACTCTTCCCTAGAGTATCATAACAACTACTCTACCCTACAGTATAATAACAACTACTCTACCTACAGTATCATAACAACTTCTCTACCTAGAGTATCATAACAACTACTCTACCTAGAGTATCATAACAACTACTCTACCCTACAGTATCATATCAACTACTCTAACCGACAGTATCATAACAACTACTCTACCTAGAGTATCATAACAACTACTCTACCCTACAGTATCATAACAACTACTCTACCCTACAGTATCATAACAACTGCTCTAACCGACAGTATCATAACAACTACTCTACCCTATAGTATCATAACAACTACTAAAACCCTACAGTATCATAACAACTACTCTACCCTACAGTATCATAACACCTACTCTACCCTACAGTATAATAACAACTACTCTACCTACAGTATCATAACAACTACTCTATCCTAAAGTATTTATAACAACTACTCTACCCTACAGTATCATAACAACTACTCTAACCCTACAGTATCATAACAACTACTCTTCCTAAACTATCATAACAAATACTCTACCCTACAGTATCATAACAACTACTCTACACTACAGCATCATAACAACTACTCTACCTAAACTATAATAACAACTACTCTACCCTACAGTATCATAACAACTACTCTACCCTACAGTATCATAACAACTACTCTAATCCTACAGTATCATAACAACTACTCTACCCTAGAGTATCATAACAACTACTCTACCCTACAGTATCATAACAACTCCTCTACCTAGAGTATCATAGCAACTACTCTACCTACAGTATCTTAACAACTACTCTACCCTACAATATCATAACAACTACTCTACCCTACAGTATCATAACAACTACTCTACCCTACAGTATCATAACAACTACTCTACCTAGAGTATCATAACAACTACTCTACCTACAGTATCTTAACAACTACTCTACCCTACAATATCATAACAACTACTCTACCCTACAGTATCATAACAACTACTCTACCCTACAGTATCATAACAAGTACTCTACCCTACAGTATCATAACAACTACTCTACCCTACAGTATCATAACAACTACTCTACCCTAGAGTATCATAACAACTACTCTACCCTACAGTATCATAACAACTACTCTACCTACAGTATCATAACAACTACTCTACCTACAGTATCATAACAACTACTCTACCCTATAGTATCATAACAACTACTAAATCCCTACAGTATCATAACAACTACTCTACCTACAGTATCTTAACAACTACTCTACCCTACAGTATCATAACAACTACTCTGCCTACAGTATCATAACAAGTACTCTATCCTACAGTATCATAACAACTACTCTACCCTACAGTATCATAACAACTACTCTACCTACAGTATCATAACAACTACTCTACCCTACAGTATCATAACAACTACTAAAACGCTACAGTATCATAACAACTACTCTACCTACAGTATCTTAACAACTACTCTACCCTACAGTATCATAACAACTACTCTACCCTATAGTATCATAACAACTACTAAAACCCTACAGTATCACAACCACTACTCTACCCTACAGTATCATAACACCTACTCTACCCTACAGTATAATAACAACTACTCTACCTACAGTATCATAACAACTACTCATTTTACATTTACATTTTAGTCATTTAGCAGACGCTCTTATCCAGAGCGACTTACAGGAGCAATTAGGGTTAAGTGCCTTGCTCAAGGGCACATTTACGTCATTTAGCAGACGCTCTTATCCAGAGCGACTCACCAATTGGTGCGTTCACCCTATAGCCAGTGGTATAACCACTTTACAATTTTTATTTTTTTGGGGGGGGGGGGGGGGGGTAGAAGGATTACTTTATCCTATCCCAGGTATTCCTTAAAGAGGTGGGGTTTCAAATGTCTCCGGAAGGTGGTGAGTGACTCCGCTGTCCTGGCGTCGTGAGGGAGCTTGTTCCACCATTGGGGTGCCAGAGCAGCGAACAGTTTTGACTGGGCTGAGCGGGAACTATGCTTCCGCAGAGGAAGGGGAGCCAGTAGGCCAGAGGTGGATGAACGCAATGCCCTCGTTTGGGTGTAGGGACTGATCAGAGCCCGAAGGTACAGAGGTGCCGTTCCCCTCACTGCTCCATAGGCAAGCACCATGGTCTTGTAGCGGATGCGAGCTTCAACTGGAAGCCAGTGGAGTGTGCGGAGGAGGGGGGTGACGTGAGAGAACTTGGGAAGGTTGAACACCAGACGGGCTGCGGCATTCTGGATGAGTTGTAGGGGTTTAATGGCACAGGCAGGGAGGCCAGCCAACAGCGAGTTGCAGTAGTCCAGACGGGAGATGACAAGTGCCTGGATTAGGACCTGTGCCGCTTCCTGTGTAAGGCAGGGTCGTACTCTCCGAATGTTGTAGAGCATGAACCTGCAGGAGCGGGTCACCGCCTTGATGTTGGCGGAGAACGACAGGGTGTTGTCCAGGGTCACGCCTAGGCTCTTCGCACTCTGGGAGGAGGACACAGCGGAGTTGTCAACCGTGATGGCGAGATCATGGAACAGGCAGTCCTTCCCCGGGAGGAAGAGCAGCTCCGTCTTGCCAGGGTTCAGCTTGAGGTGGTGATCCGTCATCCATACTGATATGTCTGCCAGACATGCAGAGATGCGATTCGCCACCTGGTTATCAGAAGGGGGAAAGGAGAAGATTAGTTGTGTATCGTCAGCGTAGCAATGATAGGAGAGGCCATGTGAGGATATGACAGAGCCAAGTGACTTGGTGTATAGGGAGAAAAGGAGAGGGCCTAGAACTGAGCCCTGGGGGACACCAGTGGTGAGAGCACGTGGTGCGGAGACAGCTTCTCGCCACGCCACTTGGTAGGAGCGACCGGTCAGGTAGGACGCAATCCAGGAGTGAGCCGCGCCGGAGATGCCCAGCTCGGAGAGGGTGGAGAGGAGGATCTGATGGTTCACAGAATCAAAGGCAGCAGACAGGTCTAGAAGGACAAGAGCAGAGGAGAGAGAGTTAGCTTTAGCAGTGCGGAGAGCCTCCGTGACACAGAGAAGAGCAGTCTCAGTTGAATGACCAGTCCTGAAACCTGACTGGTTTGGATCAAGAAGGTCATTCTGAGAGAGATAGCAAGAGAGTTGGCTAAAGACGGCACGCTCAATAGTTTTGGAAAGAAAAGAAAGAAGGGATACTGGTCTGTAGTTGTTGACATCAGTGGGATCGAGTGTTGGTTTCTTGAGAAGGGGAGCAACTCTCGCTCTCTTGAAGACGGAAGGGACATGGCCAGCGGTCAAGGATGAGTTGATCAGCGAGGTGAGGTAGGGGAGAAGGTCACCGGAGATGGTCTGGAGAAGAGAGGAGGGGATGGGGTCAAGCGGGCAGGTTGTTGGGCGGCCTGCAGTCACAAGTCGCAGGATTTTATCTGGAGAGAGAGGGGAGAAAGAAGTCAAAGCATAGGGTAGGGCAGTGTGAGTAGGACCAGCAGTGTCATTAGACTTAACAAACGAGGATCGAATGTCGTCAACCTTCTTTTCAAAGTGGTTGACGAAGTCATCCACAGAGAGAGAGGAGGGGGGGGGCGGGGGGGGGGGATTCAGGAGGGAGGAAAATGTGGCAAAGAGCTTCCTAGGGTTAGAGGCAGATGCTTGGAATTTAGAGTGGTAGAAAGTGGCCTTAGCAGCAGAAACAGATGAAGAAAAAGTAGAGAGGAGGGAGTGAAAAGATGCCAGGTCGGCAGGGAGTTTAGTTTTCTTCCATTTCCGCTCCGCTGCCCGGAGCTCTGTTCTGTGAGCTCGCAATGAGTCATCAAGCCACGGAGCTGGAGGGGAGGACCGAGCCGGCCGGGAGGATAGGGGACACAGAGAGTCAAAGGATGCAGAAAGGGAGGAGAGGAGGGTTGAGGAGGCAGAATCAGGAGATTGGAGGGAGAAGGATTGAGCAGAGGGAAGAGATGATAGGATGGAAGAGGAGAGAGTAGTGGGAGAGAGAGAGCGAAGGTTGCGGCGGCGCATTACCATCTGTGTAGGGGCAGAGTGAGTAGTGTGGGAGGAGAGCGAGAGAGAAAAGGAAACAAAGTAGTGGTCGGAGACATGGAGGGGAGTTGCAGTGAGATTAGTAGAAGAGCAGCATCTAGTAAAGATGAGGTCAAGCGTATTGCCTGCCTTGTGAGTAGGGGGGGACGGTGAGAGGGTGAGGTCAAAAGAGGAGAGAAGTGGAAAGAAGGAGGCAGAGAGAAATGAGTCAAATGTGGACATAGGGAGGTTGAAATCCCCCAAAACTGTGAGGGGTGAGCCATCCTCAGGAAAGGAACTTATCAAGGCGTCAAGCTCATTGATGAACTCTCCAAGGGAACCTGGAGGGCGATAGATGACAAGGATATTAAGCTTAAATGGGCTAGTGACTGTGACAGCATGGAATTCAAATGAGGAGATAGACAGATGGGTTAGGGGAAAAATTGAGAATGTCCACTTGGGAGAGATGAGGATTCCTGTGCCACCACCCCTCTGACCAGATGCTCTCGGGGTATGCGAGAACACATGGTCAGACGAGGAGAGAGCAGTAGGAGTAGCAGTGTTTTCAGTGGTAATCCATGTTTCCGTCAGCGCCAGGAAGTCGAGGGACTGGAGATTAGCATAGGCTGGGATGAAGTCAGCTTTGTTGGCAGCAGAACGGCAGTTCCAGAGGCTGCCTGAGACCTGGAACTCCAGGTGTGGGGTGCGTGCAGGGACCACCAGGTTAGAGAGGCAGCAGCCACGCGGTGTGGGGCGTTTGTGTAGTCTGTGCAGAGAGGAGAGAACAGGGATAGGCAGAGGCATAGTTGACAGGCTGTAGCAAATGGCTACAATAATGCAGAGGAGATCGGAATGAAATGAACTAAACATCTGGGACAGTAGAGAGCAGGGCCTCCCTCACCAAAAACTTCTACTTCTAACAACTATAATTGTTTCACTGAACCACCCGAACAAAAACTCTACCAACTTCCACCTTTAGAAATCAGAATTGTTGTGAACCACAGCGGTTCAATGTTTAAAGGAATAGACTCAACCCACTTTATTCAGCTAGCTAACTATGACACCATAGCTAACTAGCATGCTAGCATCCAAAAACACACATTTTAGCACCAACACTTGCATCCAAAAACGCACAGTTTAGCGCCAACACTTGGTCACAACAAACCACCAATAGTGTGTTAACACACTAAGCAGATAATTCGTGTCCGTGTCTGTTGGCTAGCTAGCAATGGCCACTGTGTTGACCTTGTTTGAAGAACGGCTAGCTAGCTAGCTTCGTGCTACCCCCGGCACCGCCGAACAACAATGCCAACCCACAGTAACTAACCACAACAGCCCACGATGCCTAGCTATGACGCCATAGCTAACTAGCATGCTAGCATCCAATAACACACAGTTTAGCACCAATACTTGGTTACAACAAACCACCAAGAGTGTGTTAACACACTAAACAGATAATTCATGTCCGTGTCTAGTTTCTTTCGTAACGCAGCAAAAAATTAAGCGTTGGTTAGCTAGCACATTAACATTGGAAACAACTCTCCACCGTTGCACTAAACAGATAATTACCAATAAACGTTACCAGTAGCTACCCGCTAGCTAGCTAGCATACCAAGAGTGTGTTAACACACAAAACAGATCATTCATGTCCGTGTCAAGTTCCTTTCATAACGCAGCAAAAAAATTAAACGTTGGCTAGCTAGCTAGCACATTAGCTAGCACATTAACATTGGAAACCACTCTCCACCATTGCACTAAACAGATAATAACCAATAAACGTTACCAGTAGCTACCCGCTAGCTAGCTAGCCTCGTGCTTCGCCTAGGCTCCGCCGTAACAATACTTAAACAATACGTAAACAATACTTACCTACAATAATTGCCTACGGAAACCTACAATAACTACCTAAATAAACTACCTACCTACGATCTAAATACATGGTTTAAGCTTTACTCAACACCATATGAGAAGCCAAGCTTACCTCCTGCTAGAGAAACACAACCTCTCCCAACCTCTAACTACAGTATCATAACAACTACTCTACCCTACAGTATCATAACAACTACTCTACCCTACAGTATCATAACAACTACTATACCCTACAGTATCATAACATCTACTCTACCCTACAGTATCATAACATCTACTCTACCCTACAGTATCATAACAACTACTCTACCCTACAGTATCATAACAAGTACTCTACCCTACAGTATCATAACATCTACTCTACCCTACAGTATCATAACATCTACTCTACCCTACAGTATCATAACATCTACTCTACCCTACAGTATCATAACAACTACTCTACCCTACAGTATCATAACAACTACTCTACCCTACAGTATCATAACATCTACTCTACCCTACAGTATCATAACAACTACTCTAACCCTACAGTATCATAACAACTACTCTACCTAAACTATAATAACAACTACTCTACCCTACAGTATCATAACAACTACTCTACCTAAACTATAATAACAACTACTCTACCCTACAGTATCATAACAACTACTCTACCTAAACTATAATAACAACTACTCTACCCTACAGTATCATAACAACTACTCTACCTAAACTATAATAACAACTACTCTACCCTACAGTATCATAACAACTACTCTACCTAAACTATAATAACAACTACTCTACCCTACAGTATCATAACAACACTCTACCCTACAGTATCATAACAACTACTCTACCCTACAGTATCATAACAACTACTCTACCCTACAGTATCATAACAACTACTCTACCCTACAGTATCATAACAACTACTCTACCCTACAGTATCATAACAACTACTCTACCTAAACTATAATAACAAGTACTCTACCTAAACTATAATAACAACTACTCTACCTAAACTATAATAACAACTACTCTACCTAAACTATAATAACAACTACTCTACCCTACAGTATCATAACAACTACTCTACCCTACAGTATCATAACAACTACTCTACCCTACAGTATCATAACAACTACTCTACCCTACAGTATCATAACAACTACTCTACCCTACAGTATCATAACAACTACTCTACCCTACAGTATCATAACAACTACTCTACCTAAACTATAATAACAACTACTCTACCTAAACTATAATAACAACTACTCTACCCTACAGTATCATAACAACTACTCTACCTAAACTATAATAACAACTACTCTACCCTACAGTATCATAACAACTACTCTACCTAAACTATAATAACAACTACTCTACCCTACAGTATCATAACAACTACTCTACCCTACAGTATCATAACAACTACTCTACCCTACAGTATCATAACAACTACTCTACCCTACAGTATCATAACAACTACTCTACCCTACAGTATCATAACAACTACTCTACCTAAACTATAATAACAACTACTCTACCTAAACTATAATAACAACTACTCTACCCTACAGTATCATAACAACTACTCTACCTAAACTATAATAACAACTACTCTACCCTACAGTATCATAACAACTACTCTACCCTACAGTATCATAACAACTACTCTACCTAAACTATAATAACAACTACTCTACCCTACAGTATCATAACAACTACTCTACACTACAGTATCATAACAACTACTCTACCTAAACTATAATAACAACTACTCTACCCTACAGTATCATAACAACTACTCTACCTAAACTATAATAACAACTACTCTACCTAAACTATAATAACAACTACTCTACCCTACAGTATCATAACAACTACTCTACCTAAACTATAATAACAACTACTCTACCCTACAGTATCATAACAACTACTCTACCCTACAGTATCATAACAACTACTCTACCTAAACTATAATAACAACTACTCTACCCTACAGTATCATAACAACTACTCTACCTAAACTATAATAACAACTACTCTACCCTACAGTATCATAACAACTACTCTACCTAAACTATAATAACAACTACTCTACCCTACAGTATCATAACAACTACTCTACCTAAACTATAATAACAACTACTCTACCCTACAGTATCATAACAACTACTCTACCCTACAGTATCATAACAACTACTCTACCCTACAGTATCATAACAACTACTCTACCCTACAGTATCATAACAACTACTCTACCCTACAGTATCATAACAACTACTCTACCTACAGTATCATAACAACTACTCTACCCTACAGTATCATAACAACTACTCTACCCTACAGTATCATAACAACTACTCTACCCTACAGTATCATAACAACTACTCTACCTAAACTATAATAACAACTACTCTACCCTACAGTATCATAACAACTACTCTACCTACAGTATCATAACAACTACTCTACCCTACAGTATCATAACAACTACTCTACCTAATCTATAATAACAACTACTCTACCCTACAGTATCATAACAACTACTCTACCTACAGTATCATAACAACTACTCTACCCTACAGTATCATAACAACTACTCTACCCTACAGTATCATAACAACTACTCTACCTAAACTATAATAACAACTACTCTACCCTACAGTATAATAACAACTACTCTACCTACAGTATCATAACAACTACTCTACCCTACAGTATCATAACAACTACTCTACCCTACAGTATCATAACAACTACTCTACCTAAACTATAATAACAACTACTCTACCCTACAGTATCATAACAACTACTCTACCTAAACTATAATAACAACTACTCTACCCTACAGTATCATAACAACTACTCTACCTAAACTATAATAACAACTACTCTACCCTACAGTATCATAACAACTACTCTACCTAAACTATAATAACAACTACTCTACCCTACAGTATCATAACAACTACTCTACCTAAACTATAATAACAACTACTATACCCTACAGTATCATAACAACTACTCTACCTAAACTATAATAACAACTACTCTACCCTACAGTATCATAACAACTACTCTACCTAAACTATAATAACAACTACTCTACCCTACAGTATCATAACAACTACTCTACCCTACAGTATCTTAACAACTACTCTACCTAAACTATAATAACAACTACTCTACCCTACAGTATCATAACAACTACTCTACCTAAACTATAATAACAACTACTCTACCCTACAGTATCATAACAACTACTATACCCTACAGTATCATAACAACTACTCTACCCTACAGTATCATAACAACTACTCTACCCTACAGTATCATAACAACTACTCTACCTAAACTATAATAACAACTACTCTACCCTACAGTATCATAACAACTACTCTACCTAAACTATAATAACAACTACTCTACCCTAGAGTATCATAACAACTACTCTACCCTACAGTATCATAACAACTACTCTACCCTACAGTATCATAACAACTACTCTACCTAAACTATAATAACAACTACTCTACCCTACAGTATCATAACAACTACTCTACCTAAACTATAATAACAACTACTCTACCCTACAGTATCATAACAACTACTCTACCCTACAGTATCATAACAACTACTCTACCTAAACTATAATAACAACTACTCTACCCTACAGTATCATAACAACACTCTACCCTACAGTATCATAACAACTACTCTACCTAAACTATAATAACAACTACTCTACCCTACAGTATCATAACAACTACTCTACCTAAACTATAATAACAACTACTCTACCCTACAGTATCATAACAACTACTCTACCCTACAGTATCATAACAACTACTCTACCTAAACTATAATAACAACTACTCTACCCTACAGTATCATAACAACTACTCTACCTAAACTATAATAACAACTACTCTACCCTACAGTATCATAACAACTACTCTACCTAAACTATAATAACAACTACTCTACCCTACAGTATCATAACAACTACTCTACCCTACAGTATCATAACAACTACTCTACCCTACAGTATCATAACAACTACTATACCCTACAGTATCATAACAACTACTCTACCCTACAGTATCATAACAACTACTCTACCCTACAGTATCATAACAACTACTCTACCCTACAGTATCTTAACAACTACTCTACCCTACAGTATCATAACAACTACTCTACCCTACAGTATCATAACAACTACTCTACCTAAACTATAATAACAACTACTCTACCCTACAGTATCATAACAACTACTCTACCCTACAGTATCATAACAACTACTCTACCCTACAGTATCATAACAACTACTCTACCCTACAGTATCATAACAACTACTCTACCCTACAGTATCATAACAACTACTCTACCCTACAGTATCATAACAACTACTCTACCCTACAGTATCATAACAACTACTCTACCCTACAGTAACCCTACAGTATCATAACAACTACTCTACCCTACAGTATCTAACAACTACTCTACCCTACAGTATCATACAACTACTCTACCTACAGTATCATAACAACTACTCTACCCTACAGTATCATAACCACCCTACAGTATCATAACAACTACTCTACCTAAACTATAATAACAACTACTCTACCCTACAGTATCATAACAACTACTCTACCCTACAGTATCATAACAACTTCTCTACCTAGAGTATCATAACAACTTCTCTACCTAAACTATAATAACAACTACTCTACCCTACAGTATCATAACAACACTCTACCCTACAGTATCATAACAACTACTCTACCCTACAGTATCATAACAACTACTCTACCCTACAGTATCATAACAACTTCTCTACCTAGAGTATCATAACAACTTCTCTACCTAAACTATCATAACAACTACTCTACCCTACAGTATCATAACAACTACTCTTCCCTAGCGTATCATAACAACTACTCTACCCTACAGTATAATAACAACTACTCTACCTACAGTATCATAACAACTTCTCTACCTAGAGTATCATAACAACTACTCTACCTAGATATCATAACAACTACTCTACCCTATAGTATCATAACAACTACTCTACCCTACAGTATCATAACAACTTCTCTACCTAGAGTATCATAACAACTACTCTACCTAGAGTATCATAACAACTACTCTACCCTACTGTATCATAACAACTACTCTAACCGACAGTATCATAACAACTACTCTACCCTATAGTATCATAACAACTACTCTACCTACAGTATCTTACCAACTACTCTACCTGCAGTATCTTAACAACTACTCTACCCTATAGTATCATAACAACTACTCTACCCTACAGTATCATAACAACTACTCTACCTACAGTATCATAACAACACTCTACCCTACAGCATCATAACAACTACTCTACCCTACAGTATCATAACAACTACTCTACCCTACAGTATCATAACAACTACTCTACCCTACAGTATCATAACAACTACTCTACCTAGAGTATCATAACAACTACTCTACCTACAGTATCATAACAACACTCTACCTACAGTATCATAACAACTACTCTACCCTACAGTATCATAACAACTACTCTACCCTACAGTATCATAACAACTACTCTACCTACAGTATCATAACAACTACTCTACCCTACAGTATCATAACAACTACTCTACCTAATCTATAATAACAACTACTCTACCCTACAGTATCATAACAACTACTCTACCTACAGTATCATAACAACTACTCTACCCTACAGTATCATAACAACTACTCTACCCTACAGTATCATAACAACTACTCTACCTAAACTATAATAACAACTACTCTACCCTACAGTATAATAACAACTACTCTACCTACAGTATCATAACAACTACTCTACCCTACAGTATCATAACAACTACTCTACCCTACAGTATCATAACAACTACTCTACCTAAACTATAATAACAACTACTCTACCCTACAGTATCATAACAACTACTCTACCTAAACTATAATAACAACTACTCTACCCTACAGTATCATAACAACTACTCTACCTAAACTATAATAACAACTACTCTACCCTACAGTATCATAACAACTACTCTACCTAAACTATAATAACAACTACTCTACCCTACAGTATCATAACAACTACTCTACCTAAACTATAATAACAACTACTATACCCTACAGTATCATAACAACTACTCTACCTAAACTATAATAACAACTACTCTACCCTACAGTATCATAACAACTACTCTACCTAAACTATAATAACAACTACTCTACCCTACAGTATCATAACAACTACTCTACCCTACAGTATCTTAACAACTACTCTACCTAAACTATAATAACAACTACTCTACCCTACAGTATCATAACAACTACTCTACCTAAACTATAATAACAACTACTCTACCCTACAGTATCATAACAACTACTATACCCTACAGTATCATAACAACTACTCTACCCTACAGTATCATAACAACTACTCTACCCTACAGTATCATAACAACTACTCTACCTAAACTATAATAACAACTACTCTACCCTACAGTATCATAACAACTACTCTACCTAAACTATAATAACAACTACTCTACCCTAGAGTATCATAACAACTACTCTACCCTACAGTATCATAACAACTACTCTACCCTACAGTATCATAACAACTACTCTACCTAAACTATAATAACAACTACTCTACCCTACAGTATCATAACAACTACTCTACCTAAACTATAATAACAACTACTCTACCCTACAGTATCATAACAACTACTCTACCCTACAGTATCATAACAACTACTCTACCTAAACTATAATAACAACT
>NC_140005.1:12299323-12309323 GCF_964263955.1 Coregonus lavaretus
GTACACAGAGCTTTAAGTAAAGTGATGAATTAAGCATTCAGAAATGTCAAATTAGCTTTTTAAGGTGAAAGATATTAAAATGTGTTGAGAAAGGAAAATAAGTTGACTGAGAATTGGCCGTAAAGGACTATATGTACAGTGTAATTACAATGTCATAAAGAGTCATAAAGTAGGACCAAAATCTAGAAACACAAAGACAATTTTGTACTTATTCAAGAAAGATCAAGTGTATTATATTATAAAAAAATAAAGCAAACTGGATGGAATATGGGGAAAAATTAACACAATTCTTTTTTAATCTTCAACATAGGAATGCTACCAAAAATAACTTAATGAAACTGGTTACAATTGATGGAGTCACCCATGATTCACCAAATGATATTTTGAAGGAGGAAACAAAATACTTTAAGCATATGTTTTCTTTTCAATCGCCTCCATCTCCTCTAACTGAAGCTAATTATATAGTTTTTTATAATGTCAAATTAACAGCCATACAGAAAGACTCATGTGAAGGTGAAATTACAGAGGAGGAACTTCTGGATGCAATTAAAGACTTTAAGTCTGGGAAAACACCAGGGTTGGATGGCAAACCAGTCGAGGTATACCAAACCTTTTTTGATATACTAAGAGGACCGTTATTAGCATGTTTTAACCACTCCTATGTAAATGGTAGATTATCTGACACTCAAGAAGAAGGTCTGATCTCATTATTACTGAAACAGGATACAAGTGGAAAATATAAAGATCCAGTCCATTTACAAAATTGGAGGCCCCTTAAACTTCAGTGTTGTGATGCAAAAATTCTAGAAAAATGTATACCGCATAGAATTAAAAAGGTATTGTCGGATATTATTCATTCTAATCAGACAGGTTTTTTACATGGAAGATACATTGGAGATAATATAAGGCAAGTATTGGAAACAATAGAACACTATGGAAAATATGGGAAACCAGGCCTGCTATTCATAGCAGACTTCGAAAAGGCATTTGATAAAGTACGACTGGGGTTTATATATAAATGCCTGGAGCATGTAAATGTTGGAGAATCTCTTATAAAATGGGTCAAAATCATGTATAGTAACCGTTGGTGTAAAATAGTAAATAATGGCTATTTCTCAGAAAGTTTTAAACTGTCAAGAGGAGTGAAACAAGGTTGTCCACTATCGGCATATCTATTTATTGTGGCCATCGAGATGTTAGCTATTAAAATCAGATCCAATAATAATATCAGAGGATTAGAAATCCAGGGCTTAAAAACAAAGGTGTCATTGTACGCTGATGATTCATGTTTTCTTTTAAATCGACAACTAGAATCCCTCCACAGCCTCATAGAGGATCTAGATACATTTTCTAACCTCTCTGGATTACAACCAAATTATGACAAATGTACTATATTACGTATTGGATCACTAAAAAATAAAAATTTAACATTACCATGTAGTTTACCAATAAAATGGTCTGATGGTGATGTGGATATACTCGGAATATATATCCCAAAGGAAATAAATGATCTCACTTCAATACATTTTAATAGAAACTTAGCAAAAATAGATAAGATCTTACTACTATGGAAAGGAAAATACCTGTCAATTTGTGGAAAAATCACCCTGATTAACTCTTTAGTATTATCCCAGTTTACCTATTTGCTTATGGTCTTGCCTACGCCTAGCGAACAGTTTTTTAAATTATATGAGAAAAAAATATTCAATTTTATTTGGAACAGCAAGCCAGACAAAATTAAAAGGGCCTATTTATATAACGAATATGAATTCGGAGGACAGATATTATTAAATATTAAAGCATTAGACCTATCACTAAAAGCTTCAGTCATACAAAAGTTATACTTAAATCCGAACTGGTTCTCAAGCAAATTAGTAAGATTGTCTCACCCAATGTTCAAGTAAGGCCATTTTCCATTTATTCAGATTACAACAACTCATTTTCAGTTATTTGAAAAGGAAATCATCTCCCAAATATCACTATTTCTAAAACAAGCCATAGAAAGTTGGTTGCAATTTCAATTGAATCCTCCAGAAACGACAGAACAAATAAATGCAACAAATATTGTGGTTAAATTCAAATATACTGATTGACAAAAAAACTTTCTTTTTTGACAGAATGTTTAAAAAAGGTATAATCATCGTAAATGATATTATCGGTAGGACTGGTGGAGTTATGTCGCACATGCAGCTAACAAAAACATATGGAAATGTCTGCTCTACCCAAAATTACAACCAAATAATTGCAGCCTTACCGCAAAAGTGGAAGAGGAAAGTGGAAGGGGGAGAAAGTAAGGAACTTGTCTGTCGGCCTTGCATTAAAGAACATAATTGGTTAAGGAAAACTGTGATAAATAAAAAAGTATATCAGTTTCACTTAAGGACCAAAGGATTGACAGCCATCCCATATAGATTGCAAAATAGTTGGGAAGAGATTTTTGACGTACCGATCCCATGGCATAGTGTTTATGAACTGACATGCAAAAACGACACCGGATTCAAAAATTAGAATCTTTCAATTTAAATTATTATCTAAAATTCTTGCTACCAATAGAATGTTATTTATATGGGGGTTACAATCTTCCCAGCTCTGCAGATTTTGCTGTGAAGAGACAGAATCATTAGATCATTTGTTTCGGTTCTGTCCATTTGTAGCTTGTTTTTGGACACAGGTCCAGGAATGGCTAAAGGATTGCAATATTTACCTGGAGCTAACCTTGCAGATAGCATTACTGGGTGATCTGAAAAGTCATAGTCAATCGATCAATAATATAATAATACTTTTAGCAAAAATGTTTATTTTTAATTCACAATAAGTAGAAGCAATGATAATAGAAAGGTTCAGAACTTTTGTAAAACATCACAGTACATTGAAATATATATGGCAAATAGAAATCCTATATGGATGGTGTTAAGAGATAGATGGGAGGTATTGAATGGAGTTGAAGGATGGGACTAATAACAAATAACAACAAATAATAACAAGATAACTAATAATGTAAGCATACTGTGTCCATAATAAGTATATAGGTTGTATGTTGGGAGCTTTTGGGAAAGAGTACTGTTAGAAAGATATGGCATATAGAAGCAAACCGGATGGACATCATGAAAATGATCGGAGAGATTGAGAGTAGAAGAAGTTCAGGAGCAAAAACTAAAAAAAACAAATAAAATATAATTATTGTAAAATTGACTGTGTCCATAAGGTGTAGATAGTAAGTATAGGCTGGAAGTAGAGGCCTGGGCATTGTTGTTCACTAATTTACCCCAAGTAGGGAAAGGATGGCGGGGTTGAAAAGTAATAAAGGGGAGTATATATCTAAAAACATGGAGGATTGGAAGTGATGCAGACAATTACATTGATAGAAGTTACAATCTATCTGCAATATTAAGCTGATCTACCCCCATAAAAAAAATACAATTTTGTGATTTACAGTACAATATCAAGACACACTTATTTCTATCCTTCAGTCAATGTCAAAACACTGTCCCTTGATCCACCGCTTCACTGTTTTCCTCTCCCTATTGAAGCCTGAAGTTTGGAGGAGCTGTCCCCCACTGATCCTGTTGGTGCTGGGGGAGTAGCGGCTGCTACCACCCTCCCACTGTGTTAATAATAATAATAATAATATGCCATTTAGCAGACGCTTTTATCCAAAGCGACTTACAGTGTTCAGAGGGCAGAGTGGGGGAGGAGTTGGAGAGAGAAAGGGGAGGCAGGGCCTACCTGCCAGCTGGAGGAGTCTGAGGAGAGCTGGAGGATTGTGGAACCACCGAAGGAGTCCCCCCTCCCCGTCCCAGCCTCCCTTCCACCTTACCCAGACAGACAGAGCCCATCCCTGCCTGTCTGCATGGGCCAACTCGGCCCCACCACCATCACCACCCCACGACTCAGTCTCCATACCGCTTCATCTGGCAGCCAAGTCACGCCCAGTGGAAGGGTCCATGCCAGGGCACCAGACTCCCCCCTCTCCCTCCCCTACTACCACCCCCATGTCCTCCCACTCCCCTCCAAGCCCTGCTGCCCCCATCCCTCCTCTCCACACCACACTCATTATTCATGTTCTGAGGGACAGCTTTCATTTGATCTATTACTTAGAATGGGACCAGGGCTGCTGCGTCCCGCCTGGATCTTTCATTATTTCAGGGAGATTTTACTCCGGCTGAGTCTCTGTTGTGCAGATTAAATATTGAAGGGAGTAGTGTAGTGGAAAGGGCCTCCCTGCAGGGTGAGGTAAGGGCAATGCTGGGCTATACCTGTTCTTCTCAGACATACCTCTCCTTCCTTTATCCAGAAGGTGGGCACTGAGCTTTACCTTAATCTTGACCCTTCAGTGCGCTACCTTTATGGACTGATAATGTCCCCTTGAATTTAGTTCTTAACTTCTTTCTCAAACAAAAGTGGGACTTTTGTGTTATAGTGTCATCTTGTTTGGATTGTTTGCACTTATTGCTGACATGTGTCAGCCCTCATTTATGTTCATTTACAGGAAGGGTATGTCAATATTGCAGAGGAAAGAATGGGCAATTGGTTTGGCCCATTTGGCAAAAGACTATGTTCACCTTGACAAAGTACCAGGCCTTCAACTAATAAAAAGAACAGTTCATAATTGAGCATCGAGCGGTATGGTTACTTTGGTATACCGAGTTAAAGTGGATCATAATTTGTTTACTGTTTAAAATCTTCATTAGTAAAACAGTCGTAAACTACACCTGCCATAACGACTACTGTACTGTGTTTTCAATGCATGTACGATGTATTTGTTTGTGTGCAGATGTAGGATCTTAATTTGATCACCCAGTTGCAGGAGAACTGTCATGCAATGCAGGACATTTTTTTTACTGTATTTAAGGACTTTTTAAACCTGTATTTGAGGTTTAAAAAGGCTTCTGAAGTTTGTAATTTCCACTTTGAAATGTCAGACTTGAATTCCCTTATGAAACATGTATCAACCCCTACCAAAATGTCTGTTAATTATAATCCATATAATAATTCAAATGTCCTGTTTCTGCAGGATTATTCTCCTGTTGTAGTAAACTGCCTCAAATATAGATCCTACATCTGTGGGACTTAATTCAGCCTTAGGGTAGAACATTTAGTTACATCACTCTGAAATGTTATGCAGTGAAGAATGACAAGACATTATCACAACTGTCTAAGAAACATGTTAGACATCGTGCTAGTACCACATAACTTGAACGTTCTGCCTCAAGCCTATGATACATGATGCCAAAGTAGAGATTGGCCCGTGGCATTACTGGCACCAGTCACTCTGCTTTCCTACAACATAACTTTAGTGTACTCTTGAGACACTGTGTTGCTAAATTTTACATTTTAGATTTAAAAGGAATGTCTATGAAGAGCTTTTTCTCTGAGTAACTGCTTAAATTCAAGAAACTTTTAGTCAGACTTACAGTAAATAACTGGAAACCGTACCATATATAAAATGTATGGATGCTGATACATTTCTCAGCTCATCAGAGATTTTAGCCAAAGAAATTCAATTTTCACTCCATGTAAAACCAATTGTTTTGGCCTATACCAGACATCCTTGGCTTACTTGAATAATTTCAACAAACAACATAATTCCATGGATATATGATACAAAATATTCCTAATGTTAATATTCCAAATTATAGAACCTCTCAGGCCACTGAAAACAGTGAATTGCAGTAATTGGAAGAAGAGGCCCATGCATGTGGCTTGAGCAGTGCGGGAGCAAGGAATGACATTGATATAGAGTGCTCCATTAATTGCCATATGAATAAGGTCCACAGCCGTTGCCTCTCTGCTGATGCATCACTGTAAAAGAGATGGGTCACTCTGTCTTCTCCGGCCCATAGCCTTGCCAAGCTCATAATTACTAAAACCTCTAATTAATCTTCCCATCACCGGCCAAATACAGCTTCCTACTATATAAATGAGTTAATGTACCTGTATATGTTTAAGTGTGGGTGGGTGTGTGCATGGGTGATAGTGAGGGAGAGAGAGAGAGAGAGGGAGAGAGAGAGAGAGAGAGAGAGAGAGAGAGAGAGAGAGAGAGAGAGAGAGAGAGAGAGAGAGAGAGAGAGAGAGAGAGAGAGAGAGAGAGAGAGAGAGAGAGAGAGAGAGAGAGAGAGAGAGAGAGAGAGAGAGAGAGAGAGAGAGAGAGAGAGAGCGATGGCTGTCTGTGTTTTAATTCCTGGGTCCATATAGATACTTCAAAAGGAAAATACAGAACTAGCTGTGCCGGCCTGTTTAAATGAAATAGAAGTGATTGATGAATATACAAACCCTCCCTTTCATTTCCTGAATTTCAGGCCACTGCGGGCAATCTGGCTGCCTATCCCTAAGTATCGCTGCTGACGGATCACAAGGGCATTCATAATAACGTTCCTCCTCATCTCACTGATGGCAGTCGGACAGAATAGGACATGTTGTGACACTCTGGTCGGGGTCTTGGCTCTTTGTGTGTGTGTGTGTGCGTGCGTGCATGTGCGTGTGTGTGTGCGTGTTTGAAAGACACTGTGTGCTACTGTGTGCATGCATGCTTGTGTGTGTGAGAGTGTGTATTTCTGGCCCTTTTCCATATGAGGCGTATCCACAGTCCATACACTCTACACCAGGGTTCTTCAACTCTGTTCCTGGAGATCTACCATCCTGTAGGTTTTCACTCCAACCCTAATCAAGCGCACCTGATTCTACTAATTAGCTAGTTGATAAGCTGAATCAGGTTAGTTACAACTGGGATTGGAGCGAAAACCTACAGGAGGGTACTCCTCCAGGAACAGGGTTGGAGATCCCTGGTCTACACCCTGCTCTTTTCTCACTAGCCCTGCCCTGTGTCAAATCAATGGCACTCTACTACCACCTAGTGGAACACAACGTAACAGCAGCCACCTGGGGCAAGACCGTGAGAGGGGGAGAGGAGCTGTTCAGAAGTGGCATTTGTCCCTAATTTAAAGCAGCACTTGTTGGAGCACTTGGTCTGCAGAAGGACTGGCATCCACAGTGACGCAGGCAAAGCCCTCAATCTGGTGGCAAGCCTCCTCCACTCTGCAGACAAAGAGAATAGGCAACTACAGTATGTCCCACAAATTACCACAGCACTTACAAACTGGGTCAGCAGTACTTTTGAGATGGTACACCAAATTAATTGTTTTTCCTGATCTCATGACTCTACCAGGAAAAATGAAACACTCAGGGCCCTTAGGATGAGTAATGCTATAAAATGATGGTCACAGTGGTTTTCTAGACTTGTATGACAATTTTAGACTGCAAATTGCTATGCCTTTGCCTAGTCCATCCATACAATGTAATATATTTCACACAATAAGTACCAAAACATATGGCAGCCCTAGTGGACATTGAGCAATAGTAAGAACGATGGTCTAGAATATATATATTTTTTAACTGACAACACAAAATCATTATGAAAGGGGTATGGACAGGTGATGGACTGAGTCCCAGAGTCCAGACTGTCAACAGTGATCAACAGCGGTCTTCCTTGAGGATAACGACTGCTGGTTGAACATCTGGTGAGCCCATGTGGAAAGCATTCATCCCAAATGGCATCCTATTCCCTATATAGTCCACTACGTTTGACCAGAGCCCTATGGGCCCTATGGGCCCTGCTCAAAAGTAGTGCACTATGTAGGGAATAGGGTGCCATTTGGGATGAAGTCCATGATGTCAGTGGGGAGAATGAATGAAAGTTGCCATCGACCAGTCTGACTAGTAGCAGTGCGTTTAGACCAGCTTAATGGAGCAGACCAGCTCAGCAACTAATCACTTGTTCTTTCCTCATCAGCTGGTTCCCCAAGGGATGGTAAATGATTGTTAAATGTTTGATGGGTCAGACTTAAGACCGAGCGGACCTGACAAACTGTGTGTGTGTGTCTGTGTCTGTACACGCAGTGTGTGCGTGCTTGCGCGTGTGCGCGTGTGTGTGTTGTGGGGGTCAGGATATGTGTGCGTCTGTATATTGTCTATAAAAGTGGATCCTCGTGATTCTATTGTCCTTCCTTTTTAGACCACATAGGAATAATACAATACTTCAAATGGTAGGCTAAACGATGCGTCTGGTTCTCTCTCTCTCTCTCTCTTTCTCTCTCTGTGGTGACTTAAAAAAGAGTAAAGTTAAGGCCTCAACATCTTGCTGAATTTATCTGAACTAATATCTATCTGAATTCCTGTCGCTGTCCATTTCGAAATTGCTGAACGAATAGGCCTACCTCATCGCAGTGTGCTTGCACTTGCTTATATTTAAGAGCTACGTGTTAATTATATAAGAACAAACATTGTGAATTTACTGAACATAAATGTAATAATGTTTGTGTATGGTTCAAAACTCAAAACTCATGTCGACATTCATTATTATTGAAGGAGAGTGCGGTTCTTATCCAGTTACACAAATCCACAAGGAGTCAGTAGAAACCATATTTATTTAAGCAAGTCAGCCATAAACTCCACTCTCGGGACAGCTTTATGTAGACCCTAAAAGTTTGTGGGCACCGTTTGTCACTGTTATAGTAGATTTAATGTATTGTTTAGAGTTGTGTAGTGGCTTAACTGACATGCATACAAATAAAAATACATGTTTTCTCCACCAAGATTGACATGCTAAAATCGCCACTGATTATGCGTCTTGCAATCTTTAATGAAAACCCGAGCAAAATTTATTTTCAGCTGAATCACGAACGATTTTGGAAACTTAGGAAGAAACGAAACTTGTCGTGCTGTACAAGCAAACCAAAACTTTAGCGAATGTGAAACTTGATGCAATTTCGGACGGAGATAATGCTGCGTTCATGTTATATCGGAAACTAGGACCTAAGTAGTATGCCGCGTTCTCGTCCAAGTCGGAACTAGGAAACTCATAAATGTTTTCCCCAACAAGATTGACATGCTAAAATCGCCACTGATTATGCATCTTGCAATCTTTAATCAAACCCCGAGCAAAATTAATTTTCAACTGAATCACAACTCACGCGCACGGTTAACGATTTTGGAAACTGAGGGAGAAAACGAAACTTGGCGTGCTGTACAAGCAAACCGAAACTTGAGCGAATGTGAAACTTGATGCAATTTCGGACTGAGATAATGCTGCGTTCATGTTATGTCGGAAACTAGGACCTAGGTATTATGCCGCGTTCACATCCAAGTCGGAACTAGGAAACGCGAAAATGTCCGACTTGCTAACTGGTTGGAGTTATACACATGGCGTGTTCAACAATCCGCAAGTCGAAAATGTCAGAGTTTACTAGTTCCGACTAGCATATGAACGCGGCATTAAAATGAACAATTTGCGTTGACCTTCCTATTGGTTGATTCTGATCCTTCCCAAGTGGAAAACTTGCGATCCGACTCTTCCGCCTAGGTTACCAAGTCGGACATTTCCGAGTTTCAGACAGAACATGAACCAGGATGCACCTATGGCTGTCAAGTTCTGTTCGGTTCGGTCACATACATTAAGCAAAAACAGCGGATCAGCTAATTTGCATGGAGCTTTAGGATATGACAGCCTTTTCTCATGTAGGCATGTAGGACTGAATTTGAATAAGGTTATGATTTTATATTCAACAGTGTAACTTTCGTTTTCCTTATTGGTAAATAGAAAGTGTGGGTGGGTGTGTGCAGGAGACGCGTCACTTAGGCTATTACGGTATAAAGAGATTCAAGCTATTCCTACATCAGAAGTTTCAACAGGACAGATAGGTGAAGACTAGCAATGTTGTTCTCTACTCAAGTCGTGTTTGTGAAGATGTCCCTGCAACTCTGCATAAGTAACATCCAGTACATCTTTGCAACTGTCCTGGCCTGGATAGGTGTCCGTTGTCCGCAGGTGCACAGAGCATCACCGTTGACATCTACAGGAAAAGTCAATCTAGTCAAGGTGTTGCAAAATAATATATCTCAACCAGCGACAACTCCAAGCAGTGTCAATTATCATTTTACGCGACAATGCAATTATAAGTGCGGTTTTTGTTTCCACACGGCAAAAACGTCTTTTGTCCTACCC